>NW_015633546.1:277669-281750 GCF_001515625.1 Sinocyclocheilus rhinocerous
GATAAAAAGTGATAGTAAAGACTTATATTGTTAGAAAAGATTTCTATTTTGAATAAATGCTGTTCTTTTTAACATTTTATTCATCAAAGAAATAAAGTATCACAGAATGAAAAAGTATCACAGGTTCCAAATAATAATAATAATAATAAATAAATAAATCAAATAAAGCAGCACAACAGTTTCAACACTGATAATAAATCAGCATATTAGAATGATTTCTGAAGGATCATGTGACACTGAAGCCTGGTGTAATGGCTGATGAAAATTCATAGCTACCTCACAGAAATAAATTATATTTTAAAGTCTATTAAAATAGGTAACCAATATTAGAAATTGCAGTAATATTTAACAATATTACTGTTTTTTTTCTGTATTTTTGATCAATAAAATACAGCCTTGACGAGCATAAGAGACTCTTACTGATCCCAAACCTCTGAACGGCAGTGTATATATAGGGAATATATTTTAAGGAAAACAGACCGAAATGACAACATCATGAAAACATATAACATTAAGTTACAGATTTCCTTGGGGGTTGGGGGTTCGGTGCCTTGCTCAAGGGCACCTCAGTCGTGGTACTGAAGGTGGGAGAGAGCGCTGTACATTCACTCCCCCCACCTACAATCCCTGCCGGTACGAGACTCAAACCCGCAACCTTTGGGTTACGAGTCCGACTCTCTAACCATTAGGCCACAACTTCCCCAGACTAATATGTTGTGCTTTAATGCATTTTTACATTAAAATGTTCAAAGGGAAAACATGCTCATTTTTAATCAATTCTATTATTCAGTAGAGAGTTGTGCAAGCTGGGGCCAAAATGCGTTTTTATGATATCTTGACTTTCAGTCTAACAATGAATGACAAACCAACCATCAAACTATACTACTTTTATGTCATAAAAAGTACATACAGCATATCAAATCTAAGGTGTGCTCAGTGGATTCAATAGTGCAATATTCTTTTACCTAATTTTCTGACCCCACAAAAAGCAAAAGTAAATGTAGACATAGGTCAAACCCAATGTTAAACTCATTTCCCTGAGAACTTACCATATGCTGACCTCATTCAAACCTGACCACAGGTTTTACTTACAGTACATTAAAATGAAGCATTGTTCATTGTTCAACTAAGAGAACAAAATGTTTAACATCAACACACTTAAAATATCTAATGGTTTCCACAAAAATATTAAGCAGCGCAACTGTTTTCAGCATTGATAACAAGAAATGTTTCTTGAGCACCTAATCAGCATTTTAGAATGATTTCTGAAGGATCGTGTGATAGAGACAACTGGAGTAATTCAACCACAAGAATAAATTAGATTTTAAAATACATTAAAAGAGAAAACAGTTATTTAATAATATTTAACAAAATCACTGTTTTCACTTTATTAATGATCAAATAAATGCAGCCTGGGTGAGCATAAAAGGCTTACTTCAAAAACACTTCAAAATCTTGTATATGCTGCTAGCTAGCTAGTTGTGATTTATTAAATTTTTTAAATATTTATTAACAATTTCAAATATTATTTCCCAGAAGAAAAAGCAGTCGGCCCAATGGCAGGAACCTCACACCCACTCACTTGAAATTAAGTTGATCAAATATCACAACAAATATAAACTGAAAACCTATTTCCCTCCAAAGGAAGATCTTTTTTTTTTTTACTGAATGCTAAATTGTTAAGGACTGTATGTTAATATATATAAATTAGTAGATATTAGTGAAGACAGAGGTTTGTGCATGATGGCCGTGTGAATGGATTCAGAGAAAGCAGCTGTTCAAAAGCCGATAATTTTTTCCCTTGCCAAACAGGTGGAACACTTCATGCAGCACGTTTTTCATAATTTTGTGTGGCCAATGTGACATCACTAATAGAGAAGGTTTAAAAACCGGACAAGTGTTCGGCAGCTGACCTGAGTCAACATGTTCGCCCTCATCCTAGCATCAGTGCTCATCGCTAGCGGTAAGAAGTCTGCACACCTGAACAGAAGTGCTCAGGAGACTTAGACTTAGAAGCCTGCAACATAACAATTACAGATATTGTTCTATTATATATGCACCTGGTGTAAATGTTGTATTCTGAATTACTACTGCAGCTACTGCAGCCTTTGGGGTGTGGAAAACCACCCATTGAGCCTCTCAACTCTCGTGTGGTCAATGGAGAGGAAGCCAGGCCCCACAGCTGGCCCTGGCAGGTATGTACCGTCGCACCATTTGGTCTGCCTTTATTTCTCATTCCCTCCTGTTACTACCTCTGGTCTCAAAAATAGCCACCCTTTCTGCCACAGTTATGCTTTCCAGACTTTGTCATTACACCCTTTCCCTCTCTTCATTACATTTATGCATTTGGCAAACACTTTTATACACAGCAATTTACATCATTCAAGGTTTATATTTCATAGGTTAATGCATTCCATGGGACTCAAACCCATGATGATCTTCCATGGCAATCAAACCCATGATCAAATTTATGATCTTGGTGTTGCTAGTGCAATGCAGCATGTATCTGTATGCTTAATGAACT
Organism: Sinocyclocheilus rhinocerous; assembly: GCF_001515625.1. Classification (NCBI taxonomy): domain Eukaryota; kingdom Metazoa; phylum Chordata; class Actinopteri; order Cypriniformes; family Cyprinidae; genus Sinocyclocheilus; species Sinocyclocheilus rhinocerous. The sequence continues at coordinate 280,194 of NW_015633546.1, forward strand.
TTTTATGTGTCCCATGATTAGATCTCTCTGCAGTATCAGAGCGGTAGCTTATGGTATCACACTTGTGGAGGATCTATCATTGCTGAAAACTGGGTGATGACTGCTGCTCACTGCATCAGGTATAAACGTCCAATCCATTGTTCATCGAATATATTAATCTTTGGTTGGTACAGAGTTCAATTAAACAGCACTAACAACATTAACTCATTTTTAATTGTGTTAAGTGTTGTGCACTTGAGGACATTAATAGATTTCAACTGGATTTTAAATTTTAACCATCATGCATTTTCTCTCCTGTATTTCTGGGCGCAACTACAGGGTGCATGTTGGTAAGCATGACCTGTCAGTATATGAGGACGACTCAAAGACCATCAGTGCACAGAAGATCATTGTGCATGAGAAATGGAACTCCTTGTTTGTGGCTCTTGGGTAAGTATTCTACTTTGGAGAACTTTACATAATTATGTAATATTTCATTTTAGGCCTAACTAACAGTTAATAGGAAGGTAAACATGTCTTGTCAATATACATTGGTTAAATTCTTTTAAAATTCTATTTTAAATTTGAAATAATTAATTAGGCTATTATAGATTTCTGGGGTCAAGTATTTTTGTATAAGGACCACTGTACTGTAAAATTGACCAATTTATGTATGATAAATTTTTACAGACCAATTATTGTGAAACTGTAATAAAAAAAAAATTTCCCACCATATTTTTAACATAATGTTGGCACAGCCATTTTTAACTTGAATGTGAAAAGCTTTCAGTGGTTGTTGCTTCCAGTTACTGTAGCTGGACAAATGGAGCCCATTATGCTGCTTGACATTGCAAACTGTTGTTTGTTTTCATATTTTCATTTATTATAATAATAAAAAACATAATGGTTTGTTGAGCAAATAATACTACCATTTACTGCACATTATTTTTCTTCTAGTTATATACCTGTAGCAATAATGGATTTTAAAGGGGAGATAACACACACAGTTTCACCCAATCTCATGTTAATCTTGAGTACCTATAGAGTAGTACTGCATCCTTTATATCTCCAAAAAGTCTTTAGTTTTATCATATTTATAAAAGAAAGATACAGCTTTACGATTCTCTCCGGAAAAAGCCGAGCTCCTGGAGGCGCGCCGTGGGCGAAGCTAAAGAGTGACGAGCACTTGAGCGCCGAATGACAACAAAACAGACATTTGATGCTGTTTCACTTACTGTCTGCAGTTCTGAATCATGACCGGGATCTTTTATAGCTCGACCGCTCCATCCTTCAGTATCAAACGATGTGCTAATCCAGCATCGAACTGGGCCTTGCTTATAAAACGTTCCTCAACAAACACTTGTGAAATTTCGTTGCTGCTCCGGAAAAACAAACTGCATCCACTGTTTACATAATGTTGGGTTCTTTAGGAAGCTGAACAAAGTTATCTTTCCCCCTACAACCAAAAACACACTTCTTTGGAGACATTCTTCCCGAGCAAGTCCCGTGCAGCGCTGCCGCCGGATGAAGCGCGTTGATGGGCGCAATCTCGCTCTTGCTCTGGTCGATGCGTGCGCG
>NW_015633546.1:282203-304087 GCF_001515625.1 Sinocyclocheilus rhinocerous
TTTAAAGGGGAGATAACACACACAGTTTCACCCAATCTCATGTTAATCTTGAGTACCTATAGAGTAGTACTGCATCCTTCATATCTCCAAAAAGTCTTTAGTTTTATCATATTTATAAAAGAAAGATACAGCTTTACGATTCTCTCCGGAAAAAGCCGAGCTCCTGGAGGCGCGCCGTGGGCGAAGCTAAAGAGTGACGAGCACTTGAGCTCCGACTGCCAACAAAATACAGACATTTGATGCAGTTTCACTTACCGTCTAAATTTCTGAATCATGACCGGGATCTTTTATAGCTCGACCGCTCCATCCTTCAGTATCAAACGATGTGCTAATCCAGCGTCGAACTGGGCCTTGCTTATAAAACGTTCCTCAACAAACACTTGTGAAATTTCGTTGCTGCTCCGGAAAAACAAACTGCATCCACTGTTTACATAACATTGGGTTCTTTAGGAAGCTGAACAAAGTTATCTTTCCAAAAACACACTTCTTTGGACTCGGAGACATTCTTCCCGAGCGAGTCCCGTGCAGCGCTGCCGTCTGATGAAGCGTTTTGATGGGCGCGATCTCTGTCTGCCTCTGGTCGATGCGTGCGCGGGCGCGCTCTTCCGGAAGAAATGCCCATATAAGGAGTTCCACCCTCGTCTACGTCATGAAGAGCCACGATCGAAAAAAACTCTCCGAAACTTGTACGAACCAGGAAGTAAGATTTTTAGCACAGAAATACTCCATCATACGTCCAAATTGTTTTCTGAAATTTTGTTAGTTTTTCTGTCTGTGTTCATCTGGTTTAATTTATAAATTATCTTGTGCCACATTATTTTTTAAACATCTATTGGCTTATATTTACAGAGTAACTTTAAAGGTGGGGTACGCGATTTCTGGTAGCCAATGTTGACATTTGAAATCACCAAAACAAACACGCCCCTACACCAAAAGTTTTCTAAAGCGTTTTTGAAAAATCGCTTACCCCACCTTTAACTCAGGCATTATCACTCGACCAAGAGTGTTTTTGTCCCGAATTTTCAGGCGTTTGTGAGTGTAATATTGATTTCATACAACAGTGCCAGCACAATAAACGAACAGTTAATATTGCGCAGCTTACATTTTAGACACAATGTTGCCAGTAACCTTTCTGTTTCGGCTCTGCCAACGAATATCATTCCAAACCAAACAACAAAAGAAAGCATCTGCGTATTGTTTTGCTCCTGAATGAATCTGTGTTTTTGAACGAATCCATTGACAATGACTCACTCGTATAAAATGTAATCACTTGCCTATTGGCTAAACCATTTAAGCGTCACTAAAATGGTCTTGGTACACCACGCACAAAGCAAGTCAAATTCAAATACTGAAACGAATTATTGTATGATAAAAATATTTTTACACACTTTTGTGTGTGTGGACTACATATAAGTAATTTTTTTGTTAACATCCCTCAGGGTGACTCTGGCGGTCCCCTGAACTGTACTCTGTCGGTGTCTGGGAGGTGCATGGTATTGCCAGCTTCGTCTCTGGTTTGGGCTGCAACACTGTGAAGAAGCCAACTGTTTTCACCCGTGTGTCCGCTTTCAATGACTGGATCGACAAGGTACACCATGATGCTTTAACAGAAGTAATGTATTCCCAACACATAGAGTTTAGATACTAATACAGCTCTTTAAGTTCTAAGGCCATTCTGTTTAACAAATCCCTGAGCTTTGGAAATGACCTAAAGAATATTAGAGAGACTGGCATGTGATGAATTATACATATAAATAACTAATTATATATGCAGAATAGGTTTTTCATTCCTTTTTCTCTTTGTTTATTTAAGGTCATGATGAACAATTAAGATGAACCAAGGATGCCAACCTTTTTTTAACACCAGAAAACCAACTCTCCAAGAAAAAAGTAAATAAATACATACTGGCTCAACAAGGGATCAACTACTTCCATCATTTTTTTCCTTTTTCACTCTCCCACACTGCTGCAATACAAACTGCCAAATGTTTGCCAGAATATTAATCTAAACGGCAATTAACTGAATGAAAGCATCTCCCAATGAAGTACCTGAGAGTTTCTATGTTGCACCCATATGTCAAACATGATGAATGCAGCAGATCGGAATGTCAGATATGGTATTTAAAAGATTACAGTACCTCAGAAAACAATAGATCATTTGGCCAAAGGAGGTGAGGCTATCTATAATCGCTTCCCACTCAAGTGTAGGAGGAAGGGATGATAATCATGACCTGCTGACATGCAACAATATCATGTGAAAACAGCACATGGATGATGAGGGATCTGTGGTTTTAAGTGAAGATGTGTGTTTATCATTGCCAAATTCTCAAACATAATTGAAAGATAATGTTAAGTGACTATCAGTGGTAAAATTTAGAACCACAGATGTTGAGGGAAACTGATCAGATTATTGCTTTTGAGAGTGTCTTATTCATGAATGTGGTTCAAAAATCTTTGCATGAATGCTTCTGTACCTGGGTTTTGCTCCACATGAGACTTGGGAAATGGTAAATTCTGAAATTCAGAAAGTGTTTATGTGTGCAAGAATGTTTTTGGGAAGAGTAAGGAGAGCAAGGATTGCCTGTTGGCTGTTTTGTGACATGGGGTGTGAAAATGCATCTTCACAGTTATTTCTCATCCCTGGTTTTTCTACAAGGCAAATTACAGGAAACTCTTTGCTTCTCAAAGAGCCTGACATTCTGAGGGTGAAGCATCTCTCTTTCTCTGCTGCTGCTTTCCGTACTCCTAATGGCTCCATGGGGACTCCTGATGGCTCCTGACTTGTTAGTGGTAAACCATAAAAAAAAAAAAAACATTTAATAGCTGCTCTAAACTGCATTCTTCAGCACAAATGTGTTTAATACTGTATTATATCTTTAAAGGAGCACCAAAACATATTTATGGTTCTTGTTCATGTCATAATAAATAAAATATATGTACTTATATAAAATCTTCCACAATATTACATACACACAGGACTGTAACCACCATAGATATACATTCCCCAAAAATTCAGATTAGTTCTCCATCAATATGGGTTTTTCAGAGTCTTATTTCTCAGCTTACATTTATTTAGTCCTCCATATAGCCCATGGTTCTAAACTGGGGGTCAAGACCCACTCAATAAACTTTCAAGGGGCCTTTTAAAAAAGTTTTCTAAATCAATACGTTTTTTTAATAATAACTTAAGCGCTATTTGCACTCTATACATTAACTCATCTGGAACACGCTTATGACATCAAGAAAACAGCTTTTGTTTTGTATGGATTTTGGTTGTTTTCCTTCTTTTAAAATAATCACTGTATCACTGCATTTTTACTTTCTTCATTAAAGGGGTCATATGATGCGATTTCAAGTTTTCCTTTCTCTTTGGAGTGTTACAAGCTGATTGTGCATAGATAAGATCCCTGAAGTTGCAAAGACTAAAGTCTCAAAACCAAAGAGATATTCATAATTCTTTGAATCAACAACGCTAGTACTGTAGGCTACTGTAAGGAAAAGTTATAGCCTGTCTATGAGGACTTTGAATTGATTTGATTAGAATAGTTGGTTGCATCTTTTAATATACACAGGCACATTTGTAAAGCTGACCAAAATGAATTATCTTTAAAGCAGTTGTTTTCCAGACACACTGTGGCACAGGCTGCGCCTGCCTTCCAGACAGTGCGAGGACATGCACGTCGTCTGGGACGCTCGTGTTGCTATTGGTTTGCAGAGTTTAACGTTTGTTTTCGTTCTCAGGACAACACAATGACAACCACGCCTACAGTCACTGACTGCGGGGAGACTGAGCTCTAGGTTCCGAATAACGCCACAACATCTGCATATTAGCTACACTCGAAAAGTAAATATTACGTAAGCAAATGTCACTGGTGAGATCTCTCAGTAGCTGACGCTTCAAATCAACCTGATTCTTTGGGTGCTGAACGCGCGCAGCCACGGACCCGTCTGTGTCTACGTCTCTGTTTGGCGAAAACTTTTTGATCCGACTGCACATCCGACCTTAACTTGATTCATATAATCGGTCGACATCAGAAGTGCTTGAAAATATGTAAAAGATGCGGGTAAGTTCACTTTGCAAAAGCAGCATCGCCATAACAGCAGAGTTTACGCTCGGGATGAAATGAAAGACTGCAGCTTGACGCGAGGCGGCTCGCATCGTATTGTTTTAAATGGAGAGCACCATCTTCACATCTTATAAACAGGCAAGTTCATCGTTTCGTAGTGTTTATTGCTTGAATATGATGTAAAGACTTAGATAACCATTTTCTCAATCAGTTGAATGTGGTCTTATCTGCTGTATTTAGTATTCTGCAGCAGCAGTCAGCTGTGGTGCTGCCACACAGTAGTGTGGGACAGACAAGTGTTTCATTGTTCCCCTCATGTTTCATTTAGGGGGGTAGGGCTGTTTTTCTCAGTCAAACTAGTACTAGTAGACTACTTCAACTAGTTGTTTTGAAATATGTCCTATTTCTAAAAAAGAAAAACAACAATAATGTACACTATTTACTTTAATGACCACATTCTAGCACAATTTGAGTAGACCTAATAGATGTATATTAAAATGACAGAAGTGGTCTCAGACTGCATTGTTGCAACTTCTTGTCACTAAGCAGCTATTTTGTTTTATCATGATTACTGTAATGCTTTAAACACCTGGCAACAACTTTGCGTTTTCCCTCCAAATAGCTGTAGATCAGATGCTCAAAGATATCTTGGCCTTGTGAACATATGAATGTTGTTTCATCTGGAACAAAAGCACAGGCATATATAAATACTGCCCACAATAAAATATGTTCTATGTATCTTTCTTTGTTTGCATTTCAAAGCAAACTGACAAAACCTTTTGTATTTGTGGGTGGTTTTATTTGAGCTGTTTATGTTAACTTTTCACCTCTCTCAACTGTCATCATTAAAACTTATTTTCCATCCATCTATTCTCCAAACTGCCTTTTCTATGTAGGGTTGCAGGGAACATTAGCAATTTACTTTGTTATTCTTTATTTATAGTGCTATATTAAAACAAAGTAAAATAAGAAACAATCAGGTAAATAATAAACAATAAAATTATACACAAATTTTGTTTGTAAAAATATTCCTTGGATCCACAACTGTTATCAGATGCCTAATGTTCATGTTGGACTGTGGCTCATCGATTTCCACTCAGCTCATTATTGATTAAAAAGTCACTGATTGTGACTAGCTTGGTTTAAAGGGGTCATATGATGCAATAAAAAATTTTCCCTTCTCTTTGGAGTGTTACAAGCTCTTGGTGCATAAAGAAGATCTGTAAAGTTGCAAAGACTAAAGTCTCAAATCCAAAGAGATATTCTTTATAAAAGTTAAGAGTCAGCCACGCCTACCTAAAACGGCTCGTTCTAACACGCCCCCACATGTCTACGTCACGATGTGGGAAGATTTGCATAACACCGCCCAAATGTTCACGCAAAGAAAGAAGGAGTAACTTTTATTCTCGGCCGCCGGCCACCGCTCACTCAAGCCCGACAGCCATTCCTCACTCTAGCCCACCGGCCTCCGCTCACTCAAGCCCGCCATGTGTGACTCTGTGGACAGCATCACATTATGGTAAGGGGCGCAACATTTCCGTCACACACTTGAGGTATTCGGCCAATCACAACGCACTGGATAGCTGGCCAATCAGAGCACACCTCGCTTTTCAGACCAATGAGCTTTGTAAAAATCGACGCGTTTCAGAAAGGCGGGGCATAGAGAAGAAACAATAATGTACAGTATGTGGAAAATAATGTTTTTTGAACCTTAAACCGCATAAACACATTTCATTACACCAAATACACAAAATATTGTTCTTTTTAGCAACATCATATGACCCCTTTAACTACAGTATACATGTAAATCAAAGTGCAGTTTACATTTTCAGACCTATATATATATAACACCAGTGGGACCCTTTTCCCAAGATGAGAGCAGAGATCTTACATTATGTCCTCGTTACTCCGAACCCTTGAAAACTGTAGGAGGAACATGGTGTTCACTCCATTTAAAGTGCAATAAGACTGGGTTAAATTCTCCATTTTGTTTAGTAGAATAACATTGGCCTAAACTTGTGGTCTAATTTTGAGCAGATTCTTTCTTTCTCAGCCAAAGAAATAGAAAGAATTTCACAAAGAGTGAACAAGAGGCATCATTTGTCTTCAAATTTTCTGTGCAATCTTTAGTCTTCGGTTCATTTGTTTTTCTCATAACTTGAAGCCTGAGCTCCCTACTGTGGCAGTGAAAGAGAGAGAAAGAGAGAGAGATTGATGCTCTTCAGTCTTACCCATGTGTTGTCTCACTTCAAGCTCGGTAATAACTGCTGTCTGCCGGGGCTCTTAACTTGAGGACGATGAGAGTGGAATCGCTCTGGATTGACCCTCCAACAGTAGTTTGAGCTCTGAAAAGAGACCTGACCTTATGATAGAGAAAACAACTGGAGATGAGGTTAGAAACTGATTCACCATGATGAACAGTCTTGTTGTAGATACTAGATACACAGACTTTAGGTAGAGGACAAACTCATAAAATTGGTAAATCACTCTGGGTGCCAAACTTATATCTTTTCCAAAAAATGTGTCTGTGAGAGGAAATGGGTTTGAGGGCATTTGTGAGCTGCACATCATTCATCACATTTTTATTTAAAAATGTACTTGGCAGCACTGCAAAATGTCAATGTTTTGTCACATTGTTATCATTAAAGCAAAGAGAGAAACTAAATACTATGACAAGTTTTCATTCAAACTGAAACGCTGACAATATAATTTGTAATAAATATGTTTATTACAAATGCAAAACATTTTCACTAGTGGTCTCGTGACCTTTGGATCCCACTGTATGTATATGTTTTCTTTAGAAGTGAGTAAATTAATGACCTTTAAATCTCCATAAACATACATTGTTGCATTAAGAAAATATTGTTGTCTTTGTTTTTCAGGAATCATTCAGAGGCTGAGGCCGTTTCCTTTTGGATCTGGCTACATAAACAAGACAGTCAGCCTTTGTAGAGATGCAAACCTTTGATCAGTAGATCACTCTTACTCACTGAAGGACCAGATGGTGTTGCTGGCTCTGTCAAGAATCATGAAAAATGGCAGCAGAAATGGAAGCATGGTAAGCTATTGTGATGAACTGTGATTTCATGTGTCTTCCCTAAACTTGAACATCAGATTCTTGAGGTCAACTCACCATGGAGACAGAACTAAGAGCTGGACTGTCCGCAGCTGCCATAGTGGCTATTGTGTGTAACACAGTAGTAGCTGTGCTTATTCTCATTCTCTTTGTCATACTCTACAAGGCCTGCAAAATTCCCTCCTCTCCGGAGAGGGCCCAGTGCTGGCAGAGACTCAAGAGCCACAGAGAACTGAACAAAAATACTTATTAACTGCAGCTTGAAATTGAGAAAAAAAATAAAAAAATAAATAAAATGAATATATTCACAGGGGCTGCTGGAGGAATATTTTAATAGTCACCTTTGATGATGGCCCTGTGTAAATGTGAAATGCACATATAATGTACAAGTTCTTACATGAATATTTTTTGAAAAACCACATCATTGGCAGGACTATGGAATTTACCTAATTTTTTTTTTGTTAAAGAAGATCACACTTTAGTAGCCTGTGATGTTTGTTCAGCATTAAATGTTGCTCATCAAACATCTAAAATATCTGATTGACTTGTGGTTTTACTTTGTTGCATTTTTTTTCTTTTCTTCAAAATCTTTTGCATTTTGAATCATTAGAATTCTCTTAGCTGACTCTATGGCAAATCTGTCATAAATCAAGCTATTGTCATTTGGTGCTAGACTCATGTTTTTGTTAATGCAGAGCTTGTGTTTAGAAGAAGGCATTGCATCTCACTATTTTAACATTTTATACTAATACAAAATAGAAATAGAAAAAATGGAACCTCATTCATAATTTATTTTTGTGTTTGAGTTTTGAACCAAAGTTATAGATCATGCACATTGAAATAAATGGATGATGCATGAGATATATTAAAAACAAAGTCCATTTAACACCAACTTTTCTTTGTTTAAGCTTGTATCTTGCACTAGCCTTGCACTTGTGTGTTTGTTGATGATTTGCAACTGGAGGATCATTACGTAAAACACCAAAGCCTCTTATGTATTTTACTGTGCTTGGACACAGTCCATCTGTTAGTCTAATTATTGCTCTTCGTAGGACATCTAGTCACTTTGTGCTGGTCTTAGATCAGTTCCTTGTTCTCTAACCCAACCGTAACTAACAAAAAGTTCTATTTTTTCCGGCAAAGGGCCATGTGTGCTGATGATCTCCAGTTCAAGTTATAGCTCTCATCAAAGATACATAATTTACCAAGCAAACAAGGAAAGTTTTGTTTGAAGAAACAGAGTGGGAAAAGTAGGAGATAGAGACTGTGAGGAAAGGGAAAATATTAAAGTGTAATTTGAGCATGTTTACTGTATGTTGCCTGAAACCCCACAGGGCATCAATAGTGAGCACCGACATTGGGCTTACGCTATTGTTTATAGGTCAGTAGGGGGAAAATAATGAACTGTACAAACAGGTTTCGGCATGCAGGTGTTAAGGAAGGTTTTCTATCCACTAAGACTCTACAGCATTACATCTCAGTCCTGATAGGATTATGAGTCACTTCAGGAGGGCATAAGAGCTCAGCCATGTGAAAGGTTACTGGTCAAATTTACCATGATTATAACAAGCACAGCACACCAAGTGTTTTTTACTCTGTCACAATGTCAGAATAAAGCATGGCAAAAACTTGTCAGTGAAGCAATGTCCTCAAAAGTGCACCTTTAAGAGGTATCAAATAGTGTCAGTTTAACTGAATAATATTTGTCTATAGATATGTCTATAGTGTCTGTCAGCAAAAGCCTATTTATAAGTGATAATCAAAGGTTACCAAATGGTTTTTGAGATTTTTGTCCTTGGATATCTTCACTGTAAATAGTTTGACATGACTGCAGATCGTATATAAACGTACAAGTTTAAATGGCATGATTTAAAAGCAAAATTGAGTTGTTGCATTTAATATAATATGTAATGTACAATAACTATTCATTACCTATGTTTTGTTTGCAATGCACACTTACTTGGCGAAACAGAAATAGAAATCGAATCAATTTTATGTAGTAGCTCTAATGCTTTTCTCAAGTTGTTTAACAAACATTCTCAATGTATTTTTATGATTTCAACATGAAATGGAGTTTTTTTCTACCTGCAATTTGTCCTTCTTTTTGTTGTTACAGAAAGATTTGTTTGAGGGGAAAAACTAGTAATGACACATAGTAGTTTTAGAATTGCTTTGCCCTGAGGTGGAGTACAGAGAACAAAGTGAAGAATTACATAACATTACGGGCCACTGGAATAAAATCCAGACTACTAATAAACCATAATCTGCATTCCCATCTGTGAGGATGTCATGGTTGCATATATTTTGCTGAGGACCAGTGAAACACACATACATTCCCCTCAGAATTAGAGAATGTCTTTATGTGTCCACACTCAGGCTGAGATTTTTTTTATACAGAGTCTTATCACAGCTGTTTATATGGGGTTTCACATGGACAATTTGTATGGGTAACCTCTTAACCCCTTAGAGAGGTTATCAAAGAGATCGTAAAATCCAAATATGAACTCTCACAACAGCAACCATTGCTCATTTTCTTTTTCCAGTATTGTGTGGAATGTTCTTATCTCAGTTATTGCATCTTTTCTTAACCTATAATATTTCTACAGCTAGCTCAATAACTGCAATCAATGATCTCATTTTGTATGCTCAATAACAATCGGAACTCCATCACATTTATCATAGTTTTAGTTAAGCCGATCTAACCAATGCTTCCATTATTATATTGAATAACTGAAATATGAAACATTTGATAACACTGTTTTATATATTCAGGAATGCTTTTAAAACGTACATTTAATCCTGTTGCATGAAGATGCAACATTTACTGTAATTTTGTAATTTTACATGACTTGATGTTAGTCAGTAATATATCAGTAGGCCTATAATGCTGAGTCTGACATTAATGCCACAGCGGAATGATCATTTTCATATTGCTCATAACCTTTGCCAGGCTGGTAATGTGACTAATTTCTGAAATAATCTTCAGTAAAATAATTTTTGATTGTTTTTTATGCTTTGTTGGTCAGCGCCATCTACTGGCCAATACGTTTATTTCCACGATTATATTCAGGAATATAATGGGAAAATACAGTTCAGCATTAAAATAGAGTTTATGGATATTACATAAGCTCTGCTTTTATTTATTTATTTATTTTTTGCTAGGTTTGTTAACATTTAAATTAATTTAATTTCTAGTCAGTGCTCGATTAAAAGTAGCCAGTTTATGTTGAGTTGGGATTAAAAATAATTGTTAGAAAAGAGGAAAAAATAATTCATTTGGGAGTGCCTTTATCACTAGAAATTGTAATTTTTATGTACCTTGTTCTGAGAAAAACTAAAGAGGAGAACAAACCCAGTCTAAAATGAGGGGGTGTCCTGACCTGAGAAACCTATGGAGGTTAAACAGGGCAGGACAACAGACATTTCCAAAAAAAAAAAAAAGCCAAATATTAGACTAGCTAACATTGCCTGTTTATTATATTCTAACATTGTCTGTTTTTCAGCTTGCTCCCATACAGGCCTTACAGGCAGTTTTATTAAGGTTACCATCCAGAAGCTGTCCAGGGTCCTGAAGTCATTTGCCCTGTGCTTGGTATTTGACAGGTGCATAAAGCACGGCCCACCTCTTTCAATACTGTAAACATGCAAATAGACACTGTTCCTCAAATCCCGTTATTAAAAACATCTTTGTTTGCATTCACTAGATTCCAATTCCTAACCGCCATCCCTGATCACAGGTTCGACATGGACTGCAAAAGACACACAAAATCTTGCCATCTCGAGGTTATACACACACCGAGATAACCCTGCACGATGTCTGTGTCTGATGCTAGTCTTGGGTGGAGCAGACATCGCTCGATGGCGTTGCGTGGGGCGGAATCCGTGGTGCTGCTCGCGTCTCCAGACTCGTTTCTCCCGGAAGTGGGTGGTTAAGTCGCCACTCGGTCACTGCTGGCTAACGAGCGATCGCTGGGATGAAGGAGAGTCGGGGACATTCTTGGGGCTGACAAATATCTGACGACAAAGCTGTGAAATTTCATTTTTTTAAACAATTAGTTGCGGTATATCCGCAGAAATCCACCACAAACGCTCACAAAAAGGCTCAGACACCCCGCCGCCAAGATGATGGAAGAAATTGACAGATTTCAAGTGCCGACCGAGGCAGAGATGCAGCCTTTTGTAAGTTAAACCAAACTGACTCTTTAGCAACCGATTAAATCACAAATGTTGTCAGTATGCGGTTTTAATAACGTTTTGATGAGCGAACGGTAGTTCAATATGAACCAAAGACACATGGAATATTTCATTAGTCTCGTGTTGTGTCATCACAGACCGTCATTTTTTATAAAAAATGGCAAATATCTTATATTACGAGAGATCGATAATGGCGCTTCTATGTCTGCTGTATTTTTTTGCTAGCTAATGTAAGGATGCTACTGTGATGATGCGCACTGAGACTGTGTGTCTCCCTGCATCGAAAACAACATCTGCTTCGTTTTATTTTATAATACAAGCTTAACCTTCAGCTTAACTTGTTCTTATATTTATTCGAACTTCCATCGTAACGCGGTCTGCAACGTTCATTTGAAATACTGTTAATATTACGTGATGTTTCATCAATCTTGTAGAGGCCTTTACCGCCTTAGATTGCTTCATCATGCAGAATACGTGCTAAGGTACCTGAATAATATCCATACCCCTCCCACCCATGACAGATTCATCAATAATTCTCAGGAAAATATCCAGCTCTGCTCGAAGAGACATCTGGATGGCCCATATTTAACCCATGACCTGTACAGCAGCTGTCAGTGTACCTCTGGTTAGTTATAGATCAGTGGTTCTAATCAGTTTTTGCTTCAGGACCCAGATTTTACATTGGTCATCAAGAGAAGACCCAGCACAATACCCAAACTGTTTATCATAGAGACGTAAACAACTGTACGTCAGACTGGAAATTAAAATTATTTATATTAACTGCATAGGCCTAATAATATGCATATGTATTCATGCAACAGACTAAATAGTAAAATTCTAAATGTAAAATTCAGATCTGTCACGCTTTCTCTATTCACAACATAAAATATATTATGGCTGGAAATGAATCATATATAAATTAAAGGGGTCATATGATGTTGCTAAAAAGAACCTTATTTTGTGTATTTGGTGTAATGAAATGTGTTTATGCGGTTAAAGGTTAAAAAAACACATTATTTTCCACATACTGTACATTATTGTTTCTTCTCTATGCCCCGCCTTTCTGAAACGCGTCTATGTGGGGGCGTGTTAGAACGAGCCGTTTTAGGTAGGCGTGGTTGACTCTTAACTTTTATAAAGAATATCTCTTTGGATTTGAGACTTTAGTCTTTGCAACTTTACAGATCTTCTTTATGCACCAAGAGCTTGTAACACTCCAAAGAGAAAGGAAAAATTGAAATTGCATCATATATTTAAAGGTTAAGTATGCAGTTTTTGCTAACCTGTCGAGAAGTAGGCCTTACTCTGCAAGTTCAGCGCCTCTATTGAAACCATACTATCAAAATCCTCCATCTTGTAAAAGAGCCACCCACCAGTGTTTACCGTTGTTTTACCCCTTTGTTTTGGCAAGTCTTCGAATAGTCTTCGAACTTTGGCTTGCACTTTCTGTAACCGAATCTGAATATTATTATAGATTAAACGCATCAGTCACGGTCTCACACACACTAAAGTAAACACCCCCTGGCTCAGCCTGCTACAGTAGCCACGTCCCAAACTCTCGCTATTGGTTGAACTGGAAAGAGATTGACAGATCTGAATGGACTGCTCTAAATGTTTATAGGGTTAGTTCACCCAAAAATCTAAATTCTGTCAGTAATTACTCACCCTCATGTCGTTCCAAACCCGTAAGACCTTCGTTCATCTTCGGAACACAAATTAAGATATTTTTGATGGAATCTGAGAGCTTTCTGACCCTCCTAGAGAGCAATGATATTACCACGATCAACGCACAGAAACGTAGCAAGGACATGGGTAAAATAGTCCATGTGACATCAGGGGTTCAACCGTAATTGTACGAAGCTACGAGAATACTATATGTGCGCAAAGAAAACAATAATAGCATAATTTATTCAGCAATTCTTCTCCCCGAGTTACCGTCTTCCGCCATTTTCTTCTTCTTCTTCTTCTTTGGAATTTTTGTCGTATTCCGCACCATAGGCACACACTTCCTCCATTTTGGAGAGTACCCCGGAACACAATCAACGTAATCAGCCTTGTTTATGTTCAGCATGCGCGCGCTTTATCTTGAACATAAGACGGTAACTCTGGGAAAAGAATTGCTGAATAAATTATGTTATTATTGTTTTCTTTGCGCACATATAGTATTCTCGTAGCTTCGTAAAATTATGGTTGAACCCCTGATGTCACATGGACTATTTTACCCATGTCCTTGCTACGTTTCTGTGCGTTGATCGTGGTAATATCATTGCTCTCTAGGAGGGTCAGAAAGCTCTCAGATTCCATCAAAAATATCTCATTTGTGTTCCGAAGATGAACGAAGGTCTTACGGGTTTGCAACGACATGAGGGTGAGCAATTAATGACAGAATTTTCTTTTTAGGGTGGAGTAACCCTTTAATGGTGCCTGGGAATGTTTACTCTTTTTTTGGGTGCTAAACCCACGAATGAACAATACACTGGGTTAAGAAAATCTATTTTAATATATAAAAAAATTCTTTAAGGTACCAATACCAATTGAAGTACCATTTGTTTGGTTGTGACACACTGATTTGGTGTATATTATATTATATTATATTATATATATATATATATATATTATGATGAACAATACAATATGTACCGTTTTTGCGCTCAGTGTATCAAAATGTGTTGCACTGCACCTATATTTTTTCATCCTATTTCCACTTTGAATAGATTTAGGCTTTTGAAATTTCGAAATGATTTGCCACAATTCTTGGCCTGTTCCATATTTGAAGTTGGCAAATTGCTCTCTTTGCTTCTGAAAATGTTGAGTTTCCTTTCACATTAATCCCAGGATGTCATAATGAGCTGGGAGAAATCAAACTAAAAAAAGTAAAGCTTTGTTCATCCACATTGATCAAAATGGACAGAGCAAGGCTCTTGTCAAGAAGAACAGACATCAAATAAAATTGACTTAATCGATAAAACTAGACTGCCTTGACACTTCATTCTTTTTTTCCCCTTTCCCAGCAGGATCCAGCATCATCAACTACATCAGAGACAGACTCAGATACCAGGGAGAGTGAACCTGCCACCCTCAACTATAAACCTTCTCCTCTCCATATGAAGATAGGTGAGTTGTGGGATTGTTTTTATCGCCAAATGCCAATGCTATGTTTTTATTTAAAGCACTTTTTGCAATTGTGTGTTGTTTCTATGACATGGTTAAAATATAAACATGTCTAATATTGTTTTTTTTGCTCTGTAAAGACAAACAGAGAGAGTTGGTTAGGAAAGGATCACTGAAAAATGGCAATGTTGGAAGCCCTGTCAATCAGCAACCCAAGAAAAATAATGTGATGGCCAGAACAAGGTACAAACAAGAGAAAATGATCACAGTCTTCACTGTATACATAGTCTGTTTTATTTTAAAAACCTATCTCTATTTCTCTTACCATCCAGGCTAGTGGTTCCCAATAAAGGCTACTCTTCTTTAGACCAGAGTCCAGATGAGAAACCTTTAGTTGCTCTAGACACAGACAGGTGCGCTCTTCACTCATCCTTTACTGACTGATTTACGCCCCCATTGGCCCCAGGCCTCACTGTTTTCACTTGCCTTACAGCGATGACGACTTTGACATGTCTAGATATTCCTCGTCAGGATACTCGTCAGCCGAGGTGAGGTCTCTAAGGGAACAGGTACCTATGAACTCTGGTTAATGTCCTAAGCCCCATACCACAAGCATCATGACAATAGATTTCCTTCTCAAATGTCACTCACAATCTTGTATGCTCTAAATTCCCTTTTGTCTTAAATGTCTCTCTTTTGTTTTCCTTTAAAGGAAATAGCTCACCCAAAACGAACATTTCTAAACATTTACTTGCCCTCAGGCCACCCAAGGTGTGGATGAGTGTGTTTCTTCATCTGAGAAATTTAGCGTTACATCACTTGCTTACTAATGGATCCTCTGCAGTGAATGGGTGTTCAAACAGCCGATGAAAACATCACAAGTAATCCGTTAAGATCTTGTGAAAAGCTGCATGTTTTAAATACACTAACTCAGCATTAAGATGTTTTTAATGTCAAACCATTGCTTCCAGCTAAAATACAAGTCCTCTATCAATAATATTGCTTTGTCTAAGTCATCTTGTCTGAAGCAGGAAAAAGTATGCACACATCAAGCACCATTTGCAAGCAAAACAGTCCAAAACAATTCCAAACAAATATAACAATTCCACAACAATATTTTGGCCATAAACTATGGTTTAAATAATGAATTTGTTTATTACAGACATGCAGCTTTTTACTTCACAAGACTTTAATTGGTGGACTGCATGTGATTATGATTTTTTTATTAGCTGTTTGGACTCTCGTTCCGACGGCACCCATTCACTGCAGAAGATCCGTTAGTGAGCAAGTGATGTAATGCTAAATTTCTCCAAATCTGTTCCGATGAAGAAACAAACTCATCTACGTCTTGGATGGCCTACGGATGAGTACATTTTCAGCAAATTTAAATTTTGGGTGAATTATTCCTTTAAAGGTCACCATTGCTCATTTGTTGTTGCTAATTATCTTCATGTTGTTGTTCATGTCATTGATTCATTAAACCAATAAATGTCCCAATCAAGCTATTGAACCAACCCTGTTGTCTTATTAATCTATTAAATAACTGCTGCCAGGAGTATTGAATTCATTCATATGATTTCATTAGTGGCGGTTATGCAGCCCGGCCTGACATGCTGTCCATTGCTTCCTGCAGCAGATAAACCAGGATCTGAACATCCAGCTACTGAAAGATGGCTACAGGCTGGATGAGATCCCTGATGATGAAGACCTGGACCTCATACCACCCAAATCCGTTAACTCAACCTGCATGTGCTGCCAAGCCACCTCCGCCACTGCTTGTCAAATCCAGTAAATCTGTCACCTTTTCCCCTCCCTGTGCTCCCTCCCTCTCTTCCCCTCCCTCGTTCCCTTTCATAACCTCAGATAAGACATCTAATCAATATTACAGAGGGAAATGTACAGTAAACGTTACGATGAACATGGTGTACAGGAATATGTGAACACACACACACACACAAAACACATTACATGCGCTAATGCACACACATAGACACATTTACTCTTAACATATGATTATTAACATGACTATTATTGGTTGCTTCCTCCTATGGCAGGATATGCATTGTTTGCTAATACGCTAGGAGAGTCTGCTCACTTTCACCTCCTAGCTGGCATTGTGTTATACTGTACAAGTGAACGTAGAACAAATAAAGCATTCAGATGGCTTTAACTGTGAATTAAAAACAACTTGATGTTACAGAGAGTTTGAAATAGCTTATCCACTGAATTCTCTGCTTTCATGTTGCACTCGTTGCATTAACGTTGTCGTTATGGTAAGATTTGATTTCCGTACGGATCTGGTTGGATGTTTATTGTTCGTGGCTGCTATTGAGGCTATACTTGGATTCGTTTCTGTTGAACATTTTGCATGTTGGTGCATTCGTACTGCAGCGCTAACAGTAGCCTTGTCTGGCATGCACCTGGGCATCACACTTTTTGTTTACTCTTGATATCTCACACACGTTTATTTAATTGAATCACGTTTGAAGCTACGCTGGATTTGAGATGCGAATGAGTCATGAACGAAAAGGGAAAACAGCAACCCTTTTTTATTTGATTGGTCAAGGTCTAGATATTTGTTATTTTCACAGTAACCTCTCACAACAGATGATAAAATGATTACATGAAGACCTTTCTGTCTCTCAAAGCAGTTTTTCAAAGGTCAGAAATCACTGGGTATGATTTAATAACTGTTATGACATTTTGGAAATGCAGTTTCATTTCTTGGACACAATGACCAAACATATTAGATATTTACACTTCCTGTAAGCTTCTTAAAATAAGTATTGTTTTATTCTGGAAGATGTTCAGATTTCAAAGACTTGAAGGCACCAAAGAATGTTTATGCTCCTTGTTGGAAGCTATGTTCATTTTAATTTAGCATTTTATATGCATACCACCGATCAGGATACATCACTGCATTTCATGAAAATCAGTTGTGGGCTGTTTAAAAGCACTGTTTTCTGCTGGTCTTTGGAACTAAACCTAGAATGTTAATGTTGCTAAATTGATCAAATCCCTGACATTCATTATTGTTATTATTAAAAATGATTCAAGCTGTCAATGATGAACCTGCACTGTTCATCTTCACATGAAATCCTTTTACAGATTTTTCCCTTCAATTCAGCTTTGAAAGCCAAACGCATTTTATGTGTTATCTTTACACTCTACTGTCTTGATCAAGAAACTGATTTCATTCGAACTGCTCATATTCACTCTTTAGTGCGTTTTAACTATGACTAAAATAGTGTAATGACCTGATGTATTCAATTCAAAGCGTAATCAAAGGTGAGCGTTTGTTGGACAAAAGCTGTGTTTTTATGTTATAAATATGTTAATTATGTGAGAAAGTCCATTTATGTATTAACAATGTTGTCATTGGTTTCAGTGATATCAATAAAAGCAGACCTGAATGAACTTTTCTTTGTTTTAATTAATCCTCTACATACATAATTTATAGGTTATGAAAGCAGTTGAATGTTGCATAAATGATACTGATGGAAAAGTACAGCACGTGTGTGTACAACGCTAGTGGCTCAAGGTCTGTAAGACACAGATATACACATCACAACACTTGCATTCACACTACACACAACTGAGAAGAGTTTTGTAAATTACAGCAAAGTACTTCTCAGTAACTTGCTAGTTACATTCTGCAATCTAAGAGTTCTTAAGCTCAAAACAAGGCACAGGTTGAGCATTTTTACAATGACAGTATGTTTCAAATAACCTGCTTCTTGAATTCAGGCTCACAACCTACTAAACATATGGAACATCTGAACAATAAATCAGCACAGATACTATGTAACAATAAAAGCCAAACATCTGTTGATCTGTTATCATAATATAAAAATCGATACAATTGTTATTGAATAAAGATCCAATAGATGCATTGATTGTTGATTCACATGTAAAATTCAGTTTGTGCTTGTGTCTTTTAAAGCACAATGGCTGATCATTACGGTAGATTCAAACTAAATCTAGATTCAAATTACATTGAGTATTTCAAGTAAACAGCTGAACAGTGGAAAGACTTCTGAAGTCAACATGTATGAAAATGAAAAACCCATTCACAAAACTAATAAAAGTCTGTTACTCAAGTTCACTGATTGATTGTAAATACTACAGGCTGCTAATAAAACCATAGGTAGTGGGAGAAATATACAATCTTTGTTCTGTCTTTTTCAGCTGTGCAGTCATGGATCTAAGGCACAGCTTTTAGTTTGTGTTTTCCCATAACACACCTATAGATGGCGGTGCTACACTATTAGTGAGTGAACTTCTGTTAAATCTCACTACATCACTTGTGAAGGCTGATAAAAAAAGTTTCAAAAAGAAATAATAAAAGTGTTCTGAATAAAGAGAATTTTCAATGCTGTACATTAAATAAGTTACATTCTTTTGCATAACTGAATAGAATATGCAAATAAGTACGATTGTTAAAAAAACCACAAAAGCTTGTTTGTGTGCGTAAAACCTCACACACTGCAAAGTTAATCTCATAAGTACCCATCTGTTTTAATATCATACAAATACCATCTTCAACACTGAAGTCAACCGCTGTCCCCGTAAACAACACAAAAGAACCAAAAACATTCATAGCGATTATTTTAAAACCCACTTCTAATAACTGGACCACTGCAAAATTTGACACTTCAAAGTGATCAATAAAATGTGTCTTGGTTTCAGCACGCATAATATAGTTTTATTGTTCAGAATATGTTCACTTCCCTTTGTCACAGTGGGTGTCTAATAAATCCCCTGGCTCCTCTGTATTGAAATCAATGTCATATTTGTGATATGTGATATAAATACCCCTATATATTTGAAATAATCCTCAGAGTAAATGTTCATTGTTTCTGCCTAAATCTGATTATTTCTGTCCGTTCCATTGAGAGGTCCATGGAGAACTCCAGCACAGCATATTTTGTATGTCTCCATTATGTAACACCTGAAGCTCCAAGATCTGAGCCTCAGGAAAGAGAGACATTCAAAATGTGCAGTGGGGGAGTCACGTGGTTGCTAAAACACCAGCAGACACGTGATCGCTGGAGCCAGAGGACGATGTGGACGTTGAAGAGTGTCGTCTTCGCCCGGCGGGACCCTGGAGCATGCTGGGGTGGAAGCCGACGTGTCTGCGGGCGTGCTTCGTGAGGTGATCGCTTCGCATGAAGCATTTGTCGCAGAGCGGGCACATGAAGCGCTTCTCCCCGGTGTGCGTGCGAAAATGTCGCGTCAGTTCATCCGACCGCGAGAATTTCTTTGCGCAGCCTGGCCAGGTACATTGAAAGGGCCTCTCACCTAAACACACACACACACACACACACAAAACGGAGAGAGAAATTTAAGACTGTTGTTATTTCAGCCTCAACTGAGAAAGACAGCCAGCGGCAAAAAAACAAAACAAAACAAAAAACAATCGGCACATCTAGATTTTTCCCATGCATGTAAGCACCTTCACCGGCGTTTTGGCAACTTGTTCGGTTTGCGTCTGTGATGTCAAAACCGAAGAAAACGCTGATTTTTGATAGGCCTAGGTGGCGGGGGATGTGAACGCACTCACTGTCTGTGCGGGGTTGCGCTTGGCTTCAGTGCTGCACCACGTGCCCAATGTTTACAACTGTGGAATCAGGAGGTGTGTGCATCGCGTCACCGTTGCGTTGTTAGGCTATTTTAGTGCGTGTCGCATTGAAGTATGCGGATCATCAGGGACCAGCGGCCATAATATACTGAGATTAGACTAATTATAGAATAGAATAAAATGGGACAGTATAGAACAGACATTTAATTCATGATGCATAAACCAGAAGGCAGTTTAAAAAGTAGTTTGAGACAATTTGAAATGACACCTGGCTACTTCTAGCATTTTTTCCACACGATTACGCAATTTTTTGATCACACGGTGTCCTGCGTAACAGTGTGGACTAAGCA
Source organism: Sinocyclocheilus rhinocerous (assembly GCF_001515625.1). Taxonomy (NCBI): domain Eukaryota; kingdom Metazoa; phylum Chordata; class Actinopteri; order Cypriniformes; family Cyprinidae; genus Sinocyclocheilus; species Sinocyclocheilus rhinocerous. The sequence goes on from NW_015633546.1 coordinate 302,583, forward strand.
ACATGTTTGCTCACACTTTAGATTAGTAACAGTGTGTACTGTTCCGCCCTCGTGTGTACCCATGAGCGCTCCGCCTGCGGTTACACCCACCGTAACATGAGTGGCAGTTCCCAAAGCCGAACCGTTCCCCAGAACAGGCGTAATAACAGACTGCGTGCCAGATACACGAACAATCCGAGTCGAATCACCGCTGTTAGTTGATTTACTGTACACATAAGCATTTTTGTTTTTCTTACCGGTGTGTACTCTGAAGTGCGCCTTAAGGTGGGACGATTTGCCATATATTTTCCCACAGCCAGCATAGGGACAGCAGTGTCTCTTCTCAGCGGATGCACGCAGTCTGTCGCGGTTCCGTGTCCTTTTCCCCCTGCTCGCGCTCTGTCTGCATTTCTCCCGGTTTTCCTTCACGCCGGGTGGATTGTTCGCATCACTGTTCACTATGCATTTGCCGCTGATGCCGCTCGGGATACACTGATTTAAGTCCAGCAGAATCATTGCGACCATTAACAGAGTCCGGCTCTCTTGACTTTCTTCAGATCCCTCCTCGCCGGCTAGTTTGTCTGAGCGGTCACCGTTTGAGACCGGCCCCAAGGACCTTGCTGCAGTATCAGCGTCCGTCATTGTAGTTAGCCTACCCAAAATGTCCAAATGGAAATGGAGAAATGAGTTGCTACTGTAACTTAAACACACTAAAACTTAGGGAGCGGGATTCTCATCATATGCGCATCGGGATACAGATGACTCCGGAAAACGTGGCTTCACGCCTAACGTTACACGTGTCTTTCCCAATGTGACTGGGATGATTACTGTTCCAAGCGAAGAATAAAAGCGTGTGTCGCTTTCGTCTACACTCACAAGTTATCGAATAAACATCCAGGTGCTTGTTCTCAATATTATTTCAAATACAATAGAAAGCGTGGAACTTTGCGTACTGTCATTCCCTTCTATCTTCATAAGTGCGTCAACTCTGTGCCGCTGTCATCTCATCTGAAAGATCTTCTCATCTGAAAGAAACTACTTCGCGGAATCCCAAGGTGTCATCATAAAACTCGTCGCTGATTGGACACTGGGGTCCAAGAGCGACGCTTTGAATGCAGTACCAGAAATCACCGAGGTAGCATGAGATTGAGGGGTCATGGATCCAATAGTCTTCTGAGTATCAGATGAGGGGCGTGCTAACATAACAGGAACTAAGAGTAGTAGCATGCCCTCCTCCAGCACCGGTGCACTCAATGCACTGGCTGACATAGTTGTTTCTAAAAAAAGTAGTAGACGTTTGCATTTATAAGAATAAGCATTTACAGATTTATGTAGTCACTGGATGTAAAAACAACAGTGTGAGTCAGTTTCACATTGTATTAACAGACACCATGCAGTGAAAAATATATTAACATAAGCATAAAATATAGAATTCAGTAAATACTGTAAATCACATAACAGAGGTAGACATTGCACCCAAAGGAGCTTTTTCATTTGTAAAAAGAGGATTTTTAATGAATATATTA
>NW_015633546.1:304671-338023 GCF_001515625.1 Sinocyclocheilus rhinocerous
ATATAACTGTGTTCAAATGATTGAACTCTGCCTCACAAGGTCACGACCACTTTAAATGGAAACAGTAATATCCATTTCCTCGAAAAGGGACCCCTATCTGCCGTCGACCTGAAATGCATTCTTTTATCTCAGCTTTCAGGGGAAGCTGGTCGCACAGAAGCATTGAGCAATTGATGGCTAACACACGAGAGCAACACGTTTCAAATCCTTTCTTTCAATAAAGCGTGCAAGCAGAGGTTGTGCTGCCCATGCATGGCTTATAGAAGTTTTGAGGCGGGCCCTTGCGAAGGGCCGTTGGAGAAGGCGAAATTAGCCAATGAGAGCAAACGTTACACGACTCTTTTCGGAGTAATCTCCGGACTCACGGAGGTTCACACTGAGAGACAGTTCTAGGAAAATATGGGAACAACACTTGCGACCCCATTTCAAGAGTTTATCCATAGGCATGATGCCAAAAAGCGTAGCCACATTTTGCTACAGTACAGAGAACAACACGAGACTATCAACAATCCTATTAACACACACTTAAGCAGAATACTCTGTAAACATCTAAATATTGAGCATTTCATATATCTGATGTTTCTACACATTTCGTACCATAAAACTTGTTTATTGCTATTATTATTAACAACACTTGATGGTACGCTCTTGACAGCCTAGGAAAAGCCTTACTTTTCTTGGTAAGTGTTGCCAGTCATGGGAATGAGATTTCATTATCGCAGGATAATGAAATCCAGGTGTTTTTTTGTTGTTGTACTATTTGAAAGACGACGCATGTAAACAACATACGACATGTTAACTCGTGTAATAAATCATCTCGTTTCTAACAACGCTGTCAATACGAGATGGGTCACGTTGTTGTTGTTATTGCGCTCTAACCAGTCCCCCACACACGTGTCTGTTTTTGTGGAACAGAATGTACCGTGAACTAGAAATGAACTTGAACGCCTCCCTACGATGCAGAAAGCACAGTGCCAGCAACACTTCCGCTCTAATGCAGTCACGCTTATGTTTCCGATCTCAAGAAGGAGCTGTTCTGTGGAATTTAGGGATGTAAAGTACTAGTGATGTTACCTATCACTGAAGCTTCAAAGCGCGTATCGAGTAAGCAGCGCAATTCCTCACGAAGCTCTGTCAAAGAGTATACATATATATTTAAAGTATATATATATATATATTTATATGTTATTGTTATATATATTGTTATAAATATATATTTTAAATGTGTTATTGTAAGTTGGTCAAGCGCGACTGGCTCCTATTCTACGGAGTTTTTGTGTAGTTTTCAGTCCAAAATGGCGGCGGCACAGTCACGTCATGGGCGCAACTGTTGCTATGGAGCGTTCTATTGAGTTTCGCTTCGAAAAACGAAGCCTCACTTTCTGTCCAATCACATGCGCGTGTCGGAATGTTCGAAACCCCAGATCTTACTTTACGAGTAAGTTTTCATTCAGACTTATTCAATTACATGTTTAAATACCCAGTCATACAAGAAATATGAAGAATACAAATTATTTAAAATATATATATATTTGGCATATGCAATTCATATAGGCCTATGTGTACATTATTCTTCTATTACATCATATTGATATTTATATTGGCATTTAATGCCACAGTTTAATGGGTAAATTATTTTATCAGAGAGAAATTCAACAAACACACAGTTAGGCTTTTATTTGTGCACGTAACATGAGTCGATCTATGGAATTTGTGGTCGCTGCCTCGTCCTATGGCTACGGAGTGTCTTTGACAGGCTTTTGGCTGCTATATTTTTTATTAACCACCAGATGGCGCTGTTTTCGACACTCGCGAAGCTTTTAATCTTTTCCCGAAACAGTCAAGAGGAAAGCCTCAGTGCTTCTTGAGGCTTCATTTACCCATCAATACACAGTACCAAAGCTACTAGTAAAGATGCAAGAGGCATACGCTCTGTAGACAGGTAATTCTCGAGACGTGGGACTAAATAGGCCAAGTAAATAAAAATCAAATAATTATTTTGGAATCATTTGTTCAACGTGTTCGCCTGTGTTTGGGTGCAACCTCTTGTTTCTATTTTATCCAAAAATGCGTCTCTCCACGCTATCACTCAATATGGGTCAACACCACCATATACAAAATCAAGTTCCAAATTTATATTGTAAATGGTTTTGTAATGTAAATGAGGGAAACCATCTAAAATGACCACACTCACCAAAGCCTGTTGAACTCGACGAAGGCCGAAGTAGACAATTGGGAGCTGTGAAACTTTACACATGCTTCTATTTTTCAACATAATAAACCAGGTGCCATTCTCTGGAAATAATGTGACAAGCTCTTCATAATTACACTGGAACTAAAGTAAACAATAATAAAAATGAACCACAATGATGTTTTGAATTATATATATATATATTCTTTTATTTGTTAATACATGCCAAACGTCTTATTCACATTGAGGAATACAGTATACACATTTGTATTTGCATCCAAATACTTAGCCTTCTACTATAGGACAAGAGTCCTCGGATCCCGCTCTCTGTTCTCTCATCTCTTATCTTTTGGAAGAACAACATGCATTTTAAAGACACTAAGTAAACTAAGATCTTTCCGTTCAAACTACAGCATTATTGCAGAAAACATGTGCTTGGACTTGTTAGCAGACAAGTGCTCACCAATAAGTTTAAAAAGAAGTGGAGGGGGAAACTTGACTAAAGTGGTATACAATTCACAACCTTTTATGCTACAGTATAGGAAAATATTAAGAAAATACTGTACATGAAGTTATAAGTCGTCATATCATTTTGGCACACTGGGTAGGTTGTCATAGTGTAATGTCTTCTATCAGACACACAGAAACGTTCTCGTAAAATCCTATCATTATATTAAACTCGTTTTTTTACATCCACAGAAAGATTTACAGATCATATACAGAATATTTACATGTGGAAAAACAAGTCTCATAAATATGCTTGCTCTTCTATCCCAAACAAAAACTCTTAACAAGAGAGCAAAACAGAGGATAGTGAGATAAACTTGCATTCAGTAACTTAGAAAATCAAATGACCTCTCCATCTTTTGCTGGAACCAGTCCAACAAGAGGGTTTGTTAAAAGACATTATCCAAAATAATACAGCATGTTTTAAGGGCCCATGTATTGTTCACGTGTTCATTTCACCTCCAATTTAAGGCTCATTGCAGTATAATCACCTTGTAGAAGTATTAGCTCCTTCTCTGTGAAGGACAGCAGGCCCAAGTAGAAAATCAAGCTTGAAATCATACAAAATGAAGCAAATCTGATTAACATAGTGAATGTCGTACTAATATTGATATTAAGATCATTGGATATTTGAAAACCACAGTGATTAAAATTACTGCTATGCACAAAAAATAAAATAATGTCTTTTAGTATTTCGCTTTTGGTTCACATACAGTACAAGCTCTAACACCAAGTGTACATTTCTACATCTCAGAACACCGTGACTGTAATAAATGTTTTCGAATCTCTTAGCAGTGTTGCACATCGGTAAGGCAAATAAAATACATCCTATGAGTGATACATGTGGTGCAAACGGAATGGCTGGAGTAATTCATTTACTAAAAAGTGACTACATTGAATAGTACACTGGATTTATGCCAGAGATACAAAGCACATTTGTGTATTGCTTTAATCTGCACTGTTTCATTTGATTTAAGTTAAACAGCAATTTAAAACAGTGTATTGTCGAGTAGTAATTGTTCTACTTTAATTAAACTGATTGATTGATTTATATGCCATTTTTAAAAACGGACAAGTCAGATCTCCTTGTCCTTTTAAATGCGCACTATGATAAATTTTTTTTCATTATAAACAATAAACCAAACATAAATATATATCTTGATTAACCATAAAAGAGGAAGAAAATTGCCAAGGCATATAACTCGCTGAAAATAGAAGAGAATATTATGTACTAGTGTTTATTATGTCCTTCCATAATGTTAACATATTAACAGAGAAAGACATATTTAACATTGAAGGGGTCCCTGTCTCAACTGCGCTGATGTGCTTTTAATATCTTTCCAAATGAAACACTGCACTATCAGGTTGATTAGTGATGAGACTGGTGTGCATAATGAACTCCTGCTTTAAAGTGCATAACACTTCTTACTAATCGACCGACTCTCTGTGGCGTCTTGCATAGCAAGTCAACATGTATTACCTGTTCTGTGTAAAACAACATACACTTATATGAAGACAACCAGGCTTTTTGCTTTTAAATCCAGTTTTGAAAGCTTCTCTATGCATTTGCAACAGTCTGAAAAGTATGTTTGGAATGGCATACGATCACACTACTATATATTTTGCCACTGCAGCACTTTTTTGTATGAATGGGAATACTTAAATGACCTGCTACCTGCAGGATACAACCTGAACACACTGCATAATACTGTAGGCGACAATTTAATGTGTTTGACTGTTCAATTGGAGTTTAACATTTTGACATAAAATTGAGTTAAATAGGTATTTCCAAATTGAACTTGCAATATAGACATGTTTTGTGACAACAATGCAGCATACTACTGTTTGAAACATTTATCATCATATACTGTTTACTTCTTCCACATACTATTATTAAATAGTATGCAGTATAGTTTATACAGCGCAGTTAGCAGTAAACTAGCATTCCATACCAAACATGCTTTTTTTTTTAGATATACTCAAATGGGTGCCCTGCTGTGATATATTTTGATCAAAACAAACTACAAAAGACAAAACATGATCATTTAACACTTTAAAATCTCTTATCTGTTTAATAGTGAGAGTGGAAATTGTGCACAAACTTATGCTGTATTCAGACACCTCATATACCGTTACTGTCTGCTGAATGATTATGAAGCTTTTTGAATGCAGATGTATACACCCACATGGGCCGAGAAGTATTTCAAGGCTCCAAAGGGTTAATCTTGTCATCATAAAACCATTTATACGCCACATTCAACATCTTAGGGAAGATATGTGTATGTTCAACTAATCTAGTGTGTGGGTTGACAGAACAAATCTTTGTATACACAACAAACTTGAGCATTACATTTTTGGAACTGTCAAAAGACCTGTTTTCATTTACGTTTCAATTGTTTTGGAATTAAACCATCACTCTATCTGGCCTGTAGAGATACACAGTCTATGAAGAGAGTGCATGATTCATGCTGTGTCGAGGGTGACTCATCTAAGGTAAAACAGTAAGTTGCATTGCAAGGTTGTGTTAAGGCCTGTTCACACCAACACAAATGTTCAGCACAAATATTCAGTTCCAAGTCAGACCTATGCAAAAAATGGCAGGCAGGCTGAATGAAAATACAAAATCACTCCCTGACAGTAGGTGGCGCTTATAAACAAGGAGAAAAGTTACCCTGGTACATAAAATGCTTTTTTAATGAATACTTCTCATTTCTGAAGCTCACCTGTCACACAGAGTCAAATCTTTCGTATCTATATTTACATGTTTTCCAACAGCCACTCAAAAAGTTTTTTAAAGGGGTGGTTCATTGCGATTTCACTTTTTTAACGTTAGTTAGTGTGTAATGTTGCTGTTTGAGCATAAACAATATCTGCAAAGTTACGAAGCTGAAAGTTCAATGCAAACGGAGATATCTTCTTTTAAAATTCTGGCAGTTTGCTTGCACAGGTTCTGCATGATCCTCATCAATAATATCCTATGCTTCTCAATCGGGCGCAAACTGCTAAGCGATATTAACGACGCCATTGTTTACAATACAACCGGAGCACATGCCGCTGAGGTGAGGGGTGGGACATTTAGACGCGCACTAGAGGCAGTTTAGCCAATCACAACACACTGGGCTAGCTAACCAATCAGAGCCCATCGCCTATTTCTGCGGAAGGGGCTTCATAAAAGAAGGAAATGATCAGGGTGTTTCTGAGAGAAGGGACAGAGCGGTGTGGAATAAAGGTAAATTATGTGAAAAATCACTGTAGATTAAAACAATTAATTTTTATTAAAAGTTTTCTGAAATGTTATGTTTAAATAATAAATGTTTAATTTAATATTAGAATTTGGATATCTCTTTTTATTGCTCCATAATTCAGGAAATACTGTCAACAGCTAGGAAAAAAAATACCTTTTTACTTTTACCTTGTTAGGAATAGAAATCTTTAGAAACCTTCATAATATAGATAAAGCTGTAAAGTTTGGTGTGTGTTAGTGCTAATGAAGTAGAGATTTATGGCTTAGTGCAGGAGAAAATGCTAATTTTGAGGAAACTGCCTTTAAAAATATGTATTGTAATAGAAATCTACAGATCCAAATACATAAAGTGTAATAAAAGAAACACTAGTCTTAAAGGGGTCATATGATGCTTTTTTAAAGATCATTATTTTGTGTATTTGGTGTAACAGAATATGTTGACATGCTTTAATGTTCAAAAAACACATTATTTTTCAAATACTGTACATTATTGTAGGTCCTCTATGCCCCGCCTCTCTCAAACGCTTCGTTTTCTAGAAAAAAAACAGTGAACCACCTCTTTAATTTGCTATGGTGTTTATCAAACAACACCAAATACAGGAGTACAGAGCCAAAAGGTGGTTCCAAAGCAACAGTATATATATCAGAGGAAGGATCTGCAAAATAGTCTGTTGCTGAGCGTCACTAAAGCCAAGGTCTCACTTTGAGCATACAACATTTCTTCAGACACTACAACTGTCCTGATATGATGTCACACTCTGAAGTGTCTTTTAAAAATCTTAAATTCAACACTTAAAAATGTATGTTCTTTTAATTCAGCTACAAGGTCATGCCATTACGTTCCGATCTTCTATTGGTTGCATATCAGTTAACCAAACTTGAACTTGGGAAGGCAGCAAATTTTTTTGCGTCTTCATTCGCTTGCGTATGAATGGAAGTCAGTGGAATGAAAAGTGTATTGTGACCACCCCTTAAGTTGTAGTTTATGTAACAGCAGTGGCTGTGGGCATGTGACCAAAAAGCTTATTGGTTGGCCATTTTTTTTTATTTTGTTGTTTTTGCTGTGCAATGAAAAAGATATTGGAAACCTCTCCTAAAATAAAATTCTGCATTAACAGCCGTTCACTTAAATGACATTTTTTTTCATACTGAACATTCATCTTAGTGTTAACAGGCCCTTAATCTCAAGGTTTTCACCTCAGCTGGGAACTAATGTTAGCCTAAGGGCAGTGGTCATCTTCTGAGTCTATGAATTCTAAAGAACACTTTGCATTGCAGTGTTATAACAGAAAAGTTGATACCCATGATAAAACATTCCAGTGTACAGCTAATTACTCACTCAGACAGTACTAATTAACGGACTGGCCCTTGGATTTTAAATGAGGTAGAGCCATCCTACAGGAACTAGATGTACAGTGGCATCACTACTGGTATGCCATTATCACGTGTAATTGTGTCTGCCGTCAAAACTTTGGAACGCCGAGGGTTTGGCCAGTTTCCTCATGGACAGCGAGTCTGTCTTACCCTCCAGCCTTGCCCCGGCTCTGGCCTTCTGGAAAGGATTCCTTGAGCTTCCACGACCCTTGTCCATTCTCTCACTAATGGAGAAGCTCTTTCGGGAGTAGATGTTGGAGTGGGACTCCTCCGAAGAGGAGCAGCTGTTTGCTCGCTCTAGTCTAGAAATCGGCGAACAAAACGGGCCCAGCGCGAGGCCCAAGCCCAGGTCTGCGCCTGTTACCCCACTGCTGCTTTGACCCCCCTTACCTGTGTCTGCTGACCCCTCTGCGGGTTCCTCTGGATCAGATTCTGCATGACTGAGCTCAGCATCTCTCTCAGGGTGTGAGACGCCCAGGTCCTGGGGCTTATCGAATGTGAAAGAGCCTCCAGGTGAATCAGACCTCTCTGGGACAGGGTAAGGGGTAGAGACGCAACGGGTGTCGATGCAATCTGTTATGCTGGTATATTCGGCTGCCTTCACCTGCACGCCCATGCCGCCATAGTAACCACGTGACGTGAACATCAGGCTGTGCGACTTAACTAATGGCGGCTCGTCCAGAAACAGAGGCCCTGCTGCAGACAGGAAGCGGCTGCTCTTGGACCGCTCGAGAACGCCAGCCGATGGTGGCGGCGAGGGGTCCAGGTCCCAAGGGGGCAAGGTATCCGGCAGCAGGTGGGCAGAGCAGAGCGATAGGTCAGCGGCGGCGCTGTCCTCAAACAGGACCGTACCATCCGACTGTCTTTCACTGCCCCCTGCCCTTCTGCTGCAGTCCCGCCCCCCTGAGAGCACCACCTCCATGATCTCAGAATGGAGAGATGAGTCTCGAGCGAGAGATGGAACTGTCCGGACCGGCTCCAAGAAGCTCTCATTGGGCGGGACGTCCTCTGAGGCAGAAACATAGATGTCTATGCAGGAAGAAGGGCGAAGCTGCTGCTGCACAGATAAAGTATTCAAAGGTGTGGGCTTGGACTCTTTGGGACCTGCTCCTGAGGACACAGACTGTGAGCTGTTGGCCCGATGGAGGCTGAACAATCTGTCTTTAAGGAAGACTTCTAGGAGTGGCTTGCGTAGAAGGAGTGACTGCGGACACGTGGGGCCAGAGCGGTCGGAGATGTAGGGGAAATGGATTCCTCACCACCCTGCTCCAGAGACTCTTGTAGCCTGTAGGAATTGCCTTCTTGGCTGTTGAAACTGCTCTGGCGCAGGATGTAATTTGTATCTGTGCAGTCAGATGATGTCCTGGACCGGGCTTTGTTGACTTCGCCTCGATCCATACCAGCAACTCGCTCCAGTGCCACAGCAATGCGGCCGATCATCTCCTCCATCTGGGCGAGCCGGATATCCACAGTCTGCAGGGACGCTTTCATGAAATGTTCCCTCTCGTTCACTTCCTCCAGACGCATCGCCATGTTCTCCACCCTGAGTGATCAGAGATTAGACAATTTCATAAGTATTCCTGAGGCCATTTACGAAAATCTACAACTATTAACTTTATTTTTTATGTTACACTAAATACACTACTGTTCAAATGTTTGGAATCAGTATTTTTTAAACAATGAATACTTTTATTCAGTTAGAATGTATTTAACTGATTCAATTGAAATAGAATTTCACAATATTACTGTTTTTACTGTATTTTTGTTCAAATAATGTAAATGTAGCCCTGGTGAGCACGAGAGGCTCAAAAACAAAACTCTTACAAACCCCAAACTTTTGAACAGTATTGTACATAATTAAGTGCTTATTAATAGTGATGAACATTAATTTATTTTATTTGTATTTTTTATTTATAATTAAATAGTATTTGTATGTATGTACATTTGAATGGGGGCCACAAGAGGGTGCTAAAGGGCTTGCCGAAAATTTGAGAGAAAAGAAAATGAGTTTACAAAATTAATTTTCAGGGTTCTCAAAGTTAACATGTCACACTTAAATATTTATTATATATATTTAATGCACATGGAATGACATATATTTGTGAAAAAAACTTTACAAATAAATCTGAACTGAACTAAAAAGTTTCGCGTCAGGTTTATCTAAAATTACTCCGATGGTTAGAATAAAAAGTCATCCTAATTTTAATTGGCTTGGGCTTTAGTGACCATGTAAAAGCCAATTAAATAATTCTGAACACAACTTAATATTCTTAATATTTTTTCTCATAAACCATACATGGGTCTGTATGCATAACAAATATATATAGCTGCCTTTATATTTTAGGAAGGGGATACTTTGCAAGGGGGTGATCATATTTGAGGGTCCTTGCCATAAAATGCTTGAAGACCTCTGGTTTGAAATACAGTTTAAAGTGTTAACGTTCTGTTGTGTTGTCTGAAATGTTGTAACCTTTCAGATGTCACACGTATCCTCTCATCATTGGAGGAATTGAAGCGGTCATCTTTCTCTCTGAAATACTCCTCCATGCACTGCTCTTCAAAGTCATGTACCTTCTTCAGTTCATCTTCCGTAATGAAGAGCTCTGTGGGGGGAGAGTTTTTTGTCAGTCACTTTTTCATAGCTTAACAGTGAAGTCCAAGTGTTTTCTGTGTAATTTAACTTTTATTTTTATTTGAAAATTTTTAAGCACACTTTAGCACACTGTAATCCAGTATATTAGTTTCCATACCTTATTAATATGCAGTATGCATGCTGTGCAACATATACTGTATGTAACTTTTGCACAGCAATAAGAGGCACAAAAGTTAATGATTTCGAACAGAAATGTCTCACTATTACAAAACAATCGTGTTTGGCAAAAGATGGTATCAAAGAGAATCTTTAAGTCGACATGAGTTGGTTTCACTCTCATTAGCTGTATGATCTGAGAAAACAAAACGACTCCTGCTGTCATTTTGAGGCTTTCAGTATATTGCAACAGCATTTTATCACTCACTCAGCCCATAGTCCCGCTCATCCTCATCATGTTTCCTCCAGCGACAGCAAAGGTGTTTGAGGACCATAGTTATGTGGCTGAAAATGATGAGAGGAGGAGGAAGGACAGGACGTTCATGGAAGGTCATGATCAGCTGGTACCTCTGGAACTTCCACACCTGGTTGGAGATGGACTTCACTTCAAAGAATGTGTTACTGTGAGAATAAAAGACAACATTGTTTTAGTCAGCTCAGCTTGAAAAGGTGCGCTCATTAACCCCCCACAGTCTGTTTGCTGACTACCTGATGCATATTGCAAACAAATCTGCAAAGCACTGGAAAAAACTTCATTGCACCATTAGTCAAAAGGCTGGTATTTGTAAGTAATAAGTAATATTTTGTCATTAAAAGGTCTGTCCAGAAAACCACATAAAATATAAATATTAATTCAACTTACTTAAAGACAGCAATGAGCAAATTAACCAGAAGGATGTTGGCCACCAGCAAGTAGCAGGCCATGATGGCGGGAACAATCCAAGCACCGGTTTTGCAGGGTGGGAGAGGCACGATGACTCCTTCCTCTGTGGTGATGTTCTGGCCACATGGAGCTGTTAAAATAAACATACAACTGAGTGTTGCCGAAATTTAAATGAACAAGCAACTAGCAATTACGGTCACTTTAGAAAATAGACAATCTCTCACTCCCTCTCTGACACATGCGCAAAAACACCAAAATCAAAGAACCAGTCAAAAGTGGGTTGTGGATAAAAACTGAATGGAAAGACTATATGCACCGAGTTGTGAAATTCAAATATATTCCACATGTCAAATTGCATCCCCAATATATTTAAACATATGCAATGTTTAAAATATATTGATATTGAATGTACAGCAGTCTTTTTGATGGTTGCTTGTAGCGCAGGTTAGAATGTATTGACAATACATCATACGTTTTTTCCAAATGGGATGGTTCAGTTGCTGTAGCTTTCAAAGAGAGGAAAGTCAGTCAGGTTCATATTAATTTACATATTTGTGAGAACATTTACTAGTTTCAATATTTAAAATCACACTCAGAAGCCCAAAGTGAGAGAACTGAAGTAACATGGGTTATCTTAAATTCGCAATTATTTTTCATTTAATTTTTTTTTAATTCCAAATTTATTCTGCCAAAAACTCTGACAACTGAACCACGTGAAAAAACTTTCATATTGATGAGAGGAGGCAAATGCATCTTGTTGTTAAAGGATGTACAGTGGACATATGAGATGGGCTTTTGAGTATTTGGAGCTTATTTGAGGACACGCAAATGGGCACGGATGCTCATGCTCTATTAGATATGCAGAACACGTAATATCAAACCAGTAGGTTTTCCACCGGTAAGTTCAGTTTACATTGTGAAATGAGAAGGAAATTACACTGACTTTGAAGAACCACCAGAGTAATGGAACGTCAGTCAGTGCTAGCTGGCTGTGGGAGGTTCATGATGGTGACTTTAGCGTTATCCAAGTTTCCAGTTTCCATGATTGGGTTTTTAAAAAACAATTTAGCTGGCATAGCACCTTGAACATTTGCCCCACCATGGAAACCTGGCCATTAGCCTTGCAGTGCCGTGCAGGGGTGTCACACACTCAATGACCACCAGGGGGGCGGAGATGAGGTGATGATATGACCGTGAAAGTATAATGGTTCTGTAACTGAGATAAATCTAGCAGAATTTATATATTGGAAATTGCCTATATGCGATGGACCAATGTTACGCCCAGTTCCTTGAGTGCGAATGTAATTTTCGACCAGCCAGAGTTTGTCATTCACTTTGTGCTGTAGCTTCCTACTATTCACATCTGAAACAAAGAACGAAAGCGTTATTTCAGCTCTCTTATCTTTGGGCCATCCATCTCTCAGCACACACAAACAAACAATCGACAGTATGCAGACACCAAGCAAACACACTACTTAATGAGAAAACACAAAGACACGCTTAAACTCTACAGCATACACTTCATACACAAGTCCTTGTGACTGATACACTGCATTACTATGAGTGTACCGATTTATTTCAGACAGAAATCTGACCAGATAAAATAACATTACTGCTTCGAAACCTGATGGGTTACAGGGTAATATACAAGTCAAACATCTTTATTATTCATAATAACCTAGAAGTAGGTAGAATCATTCATTCTGATCATAATTGCCACTTTGAAATAGGCTCACCCTTTGTATGTATCTTTCTGACTGTCATTTGACTCTCTTTTATTCAGTCCGATGCATGGTTCAAATCATATTTAAAATTTTCAACTATAAATTAAATATTTCACTGTTCAAAAGTTTGGGGTGAATAAGATTGACCTATTTTTGAAAGCAATTAATGCATTTATTCAGCAAGGATGCAGTAAGTGATTGTCAAAAAATTATATTTCAAATAAATGCTACTGTATCATCAAAGAATAGTGGGGAAAAAATATATCATGGTTTCCACAAAATATTAAGCATTAATATTAATATAATGTTAAAACATTGATAATATTGCTTAATTAAGCATTAAGCATTATTATCAGTGGTTTCAACATTGTTAATAAAAAGAAATGTTTCTTGTTCACCAAAGCAGCATATTAGAATGATCTCTGAAGGATTATGTGACACTGAAGACTGGAGACTGGAGTAATGGCTGGAAGATTCGGCTTTGACATAACATGAATAAATTACATTTTAAAATATAGTAAAATAAAAAAGTTATTTTAAATTCTGATAATATTTCACAACAATACTTTTTTACTGCATTTTTGACCAGGTAAATGCAGCCTTAGTGAGCATAAGAGACTTTTTCAAAAACATCAAAACATCTTATTGAAACTTTTAACTGTTAGTATCAAAAATGACATCAGAAGTACATTATACATCCCAGGGAAATACTCCAACTTACTCCAATGCTCTAACATAATTATTCTCAACTGTGTCTCAACTTTTTTTATTATTATTAGCTTTGATATTAAAGGGGTCATATGATGTTGCTAAAAAGAACATTATTTTGTGTATTTGGTGTAATGCAATGTGTATCAAACGTTAAGAGCATATGGGTTAGATATAGTTCAGTTAAGAGCTCAGTTTCATCTTCTGCCCTGGGCATGAATAATACAACCTGATTCAATTCTACTATCATTATGCTTTGATATAAAATCACAAATTCTAAAAAGTAAATATCTCATCAAAATATACTGATAATTTAAAAAAATTAAATATTGTATGTTAGGAGTGTTTTTCTCATTCAGTCTGTTGCTGATTCTTCTCCATCTGCAGTCTTACAGTGAACACATAAGACCATTTTGAAACAGCAGCATTGATCCATATCATCCTGTAATGACAATATAAGTGCAGCCATCTACAGAATATGAGACCATTTAAAAAAAAACACACAAGCACAACTATCATTCATCATATATATTCATCATATCTTTGGGAACCTTTGTTCTATCAGAGAACAGCTCTCCACATTTATTCATACAAGCTGACCAGTAATGAGACGTAAAGCCTGAGGTGCTGTGCTTGAGTGTGAACTCGAGTATACCCAAAATGCCCATGCCTGTACCCAAGGTAAATGTTAGTAATAAGCCAGCCTTACGGTCGATTTGGTCAGCAAACACCTCTCCGTAGATCATCCAGTATGGCATGAAGAAGATGTTGCGTGCCAGCATCCAGGACGGGTCCTCATTGGGATTGAGGATAGCCTGCCGCGCCACTCCGAAACTCATCAGCACCACCAACATGATGATCACAAAATACATCATGTCAATCATCTATGTTCACGCGAAGAAGGTAGAAAGGAAGGGAATAAGACCATTAGAAACCATTTTAACCATAAAACATTTTGCAATTATTAAAGCTCTCTATCAGTCTCCCTCACCATCTTGCCAATCATCATGACGTATGGACCCAGGTATTTGTTCACTCCAAAGATGTCAAGCAGTCTTATGTACCAATAGATGATATTGACACAGTAAATGACCCTCCCGTAGCTCATCAGGGGAGGGTCTTGCAGGCGAAGCACCATCCCGATGGAGAAGATGAGGATGGCCATGAGGTCAGTGATGTTCCAGTACTCCTGCAGCCACACTTTCACCTTCTGCAGGAGCTTTCCCGGCTCTGACATGAGGATCTGAGAGACAGGAGAAGTCAAAGCCTTCATGTTGGACAAATGACCTTTTCAAAATGGTTAACCAAAAACAGAGTAAAAACAATAATGTTCTGACATATTTTTACAATTTAAAATCACTGTTTTCTATTTTAACATATTTAAAAATGCAGTTGACAATGGTGATATTTCAAGATGGATATATTGGGCAAATGAACTTTTCAAAACAACGTAAACCAGGCACATAACTCCACAAAGCAAAAGTATTTGCAATTACTGATTTCCACAAGAGGGCAGTAATAGACTGTATACAGTTCACATTTTGGAGTTTCTAACTGAATAGCAGCTGTGTAGTTATATATAAATTTAATTATTAGACATTGCTTATGAATAATAATAATAATTAATATTTTCCCACATTTCAGGGATCGAAGGAAACTATTTTCTTTGCTCACTGAGGTCTAATGAAGTCTCACCTCTCTCATCTTCTCGATACCATTGGTGAAAATGTAGGCAATAACAATCCACTCCTGAGGAGAGGGCCACAGGTCCATCTTCACCAGAACAATATAGTTGAAGAGCATCAAGTATCCTACATAAGCCAACTGTGGGAAGACACAGCATCATGATTAGGGGGAAAAAACACTTTGGCCCATTTTAGCTCACAGTGAAGAAGTGAAACAGTGAGAATACATCATCAATCCGACTGTGATTAAGTTTTACTTACACCAAGGTTATAACACTTCTGAATTTTAAATTCTTTAAATTCGATTACTATTTCTATTTAATTTTCAATGTACTCTACTGTTGAAAAGTTTGGGTTCAGTAAGATTTTTTAAATGAATACTTTTTTCAGTAAATCAGCATATTCAAATGATTTCTGAAGGATCACGTGACACTGAAGACTGAAGTAGTAACTGCTGCAGATTCAGCTTTGCAATCACATTTTAAAAATATATTCAAACAGAAAATAATGATTTAAAATTGTAAAAATATTTCACAATATTACTGTTTCTTAATGTATTTTTGATCCAATAAAAGCAGCCTTTGTTAGCGCAAGACATTTCTTTCAAAAACATTAAAAAATCTTGCCAACCCCAAAACCTTTGAATGGTATTGTATCTTAGTTTATTTTTCAATAAATCGTATTAGTTTTCATTCTATCATTGTTAGGTTTTGTTTAGTTTTTCAGTTTCTAGTTTCAGTATCTTCCAGTTTTAATATTTTTGGGCTACCAAAGTTAATGTGCTTACTGGTATTATTTATAAATGTTTTACAGCATTAAATTTCTTAACACAGTCTAGCAATATTGCCATCTGGTAACATGTTCATGTTTAATGCAGGCAGGTTGTAAAGGTTTTAAGTTATATAATACACCATGTATCAAAAAATAAAATTAATTATTGGTCATTTTTATTTTATTTTAGTTTCAGTCATGAAAATGTATTTTTAGTTGATTTTTTGTGTTTCCCAGTTAGAATTTGATTCGATTTTATATTAATAAAATTACTTTTTTTCTTTCCCAATTTACACATGCATGTTGTCTTTCAAAATCAGTCATGAAAACACCATCAGGCTGATATTTTCAAGGATCCATCGTTTAAATTTTAGGGACATTAGGAAGCATTTATGCTTGTAATGCATCTTCTTTATACTTCTTCTACTTTATTGCACAGAGAAAGAAGCAGTAGCTACAGAAGATGTTGCAGTAAACAAAATGTTTGCCCATGTATCAAAAAATAAAATTAATTATTGGTCATTTTTATTTTATTTTAGTTTCAGTCATGAAAATTTATTTTTAGTTGATTTTTTGTTTCCCAGTTAGAATTTGATTTGATTTTATATTAATAAAATTACTTTTTTTCTTTCCCAATTTACACATGCATGTTGTCTTTCAAAATCAGTCATGAAAACACCATCAGGCTGATATTTTCAAGGATCCATCGTTTAAATTTTAGGGACATTAGGAAGCATTTATGCTTGTAATGCATCTTCTTTATACTTCTTCTACTTTATTGCACAGAGAAAGAAGCAGTAGCTACAGAAGATGTTGCAGTAAACAAAATGTTTGAGTTCTCACTGGTGTCTTAGGGTAATGCTCTTTCTTTTTTTTTTTGCAACATTTTATTTATTTTTTTTGGTGAAAACGGTAGAAAGATTGACTCTCTCACCAGCAGAGAACAGAAATACTGTTCAGTGTAAACACTACAACGTGACAGTGTGATGGGAGCGAGAGGGAACGAGCAACGAGAGAAAAAAAGAGCGAGTAAATAATGAAGACACACAGCACACAGAGCAGAATTTTTCATCTAGTTCTCACTGGTGTCTTAGGGTAATGCTCTTTCTTTCTTTTTTTTGCAACATTTTTTTTTTTTTGGTGAAAACGGTAGAAAGATTGACACTCTCTCACCAGCAGAGAACAGAAATACTGTTCAGTGTAAACACTACAACGTGACAGTGTGATGGGAGCGAGAGGGAACGAGCAACGAGAGAAAAAAAGAGCGAGTAAATAATGAAGACACACAGCACACAGAGCAGAATTTTTCATCTTTAGGAGCCAGGAGATTTGTCAGATTCATGGCCTATATTTAAAACATAGATGAGGCTAAATAAAAAAAAATCTCAGCTGTTTTGATCTCTACTTGCCTGCATTTGAACATTTTTCCCCCTGGACTTGATATGGAATCTATTGATATGAATTTTTTTGCAAGTGAAAGCTTTCAGAGGACATTTCTCTGAAGAATTCACACACAAGGTATTTTGATGTTCGTATAGATTTGATATTCTAAACACACTGAACAATACTGTATGCCTTTTTATACTAAATAAGGGCACAGCTGGGGCTTTACCGTGTGAAACCAGAACTTGACGATAGGGGCGTTGTAAAACTCGTAAATTTTGCGACCCACTGGAATCAGCCGATGACGGTTCTGAACCTCTTCCACCTGTTTCTTACGCGACGCTTCTGAACTGACGTTTCCCAGCATAGCCTGGGAAAAGTACAGAGGATAGAAAGAGGAGAAAGATAGAAAACATTACTTTTACACACCATTTACATAGTGTGACTTCTCACCCAGAATTGCATGCAGCTGTTTCAAACACTGCAAAGCAATACTGAGCGCTGAGGAAGGTGAGATATTCACTATGAACTGGGCATTGATGATTCTGCTGGGAATGGTCGTGTGGAAAAAGAGAAAGAGAGAGTGTATGCCAGAGAGAGAGAGGAAGAAAGAAAAGAGGAATGAAAATGCCCAGTGTCATGGGTTATTTGCACACATCCTTAATCCAAGAGTGGGGAGTTTATCCCGTAAATGGAAAAATATGGTGCACTCTTGGACATCATGGCAGAATTGTATTGCAACAACTTTTCTGCTGTCGAAGGTATTTGGTTGAGTTACAGTCTTACAGACTACACACTATCAATCTAAATGCAATGAAAACAGTTTATTTCACAGCTTATGTTATGCACAGGAAGATCTCATTTTGACACAGGCGTTTCAATGTTGCATCAGTGAAAAATTATTGCAATTAAAGTACACTTTCCGAAAGAGCATTCAGATAAATTGCAATACAATTCTCATCTTGTGTTGTAACCTCACATATCTGCAGTATATTCAGTGAAGTGAGGGGTAAAGCTTCAGTTTTTGGAACCGTGTTGTATAAGATCAGGTCAACCCAGTCACGTTTTGGGAACTGTAGTCCTTCTCAGTTGTTTTGACTCCAGGACTACATTTCTAAACTAGTGTCTTGGGCTGACCTGTTTCTTTAGAGCAGTAGTTCTCAAACTGTAGAGTATTCCAAGTGGTCCACGAGTTGATTGGCTGATTTAAAACTAAATAAATAACAATGTAATTGACAGAAAGCACCAACACTGAATTAATTGACTTATTAATAAACTCAAAACAATGAATTACTGTAACTGGCGGTTAAAATTGATCTGTAAAGTTTTTGTTGTTGTTGATGTTGTCTTTCTTTTATAATGTTAAACTACTGTTCAGAGGTTTGATAAGATTTTTAAATATGTTTGAATAAAAAAAGTATTTTATGCTCATCATAAAAGACAAAATAAGTAATTTTGTGAAAGTAACTAAGTAAAAGTAATATTGGTTTTCTATTTCGATATATTGTAAAATGTAATTTATTCTTATGATGGCATTACTCCAGCCTTCAGTGCCACATTATCCTTCAGAAATCATTCTAATATACTGATCTGGTGCTCAAGAAACATTTCTTATTATTATCATCAAATATTTTATGTCGAAAACAGTTGTGCTGCTTGATATTTTTGTGGAAACAATTATTTTTTAATAAAAGATTTCTATTTGAAATAAATGCTACTATTTTGAACTTATTATTAATGACATTACAAATGTCTTTGCTGTCATTTTTGATCAATTTAATGCTTCCTTGCTAAATAAAAGTATTAATTTCTTAGAAATAAAAGTTACTGACCCCAAGACATTTCAATGTTTTTGAAAGAAATCGACACTTATGATGCATTAAATTGATAAATAAATACTGATATTTAAATGTCACAAATGACCAATCTAATTTAATATGACTTCTTTATTATTCAAACTCTCTGTTTGTCCTGTGCAGCACTGACAGCTTATGCATTCTAGTCATCAGTTTATGAGATATTTATAAGACTGCACCGGTATAACACTGATGTACTCCTCATCTTGTTCATCTGGGCCATCCACGTCTCTCTGTGTTGTTTAGTCGGTGTACAGAACAGCCTTCATCTCTCAAAAGAACAACAGACTGGTGTGTTTCTAGAAAGACATTTTTGAGTTTGGCTATTTTTAAAAATGAAATTTGACTTCAAAGTGTACAGTGACATGCAAGAAATGCAAGTGTACTCAATACTTAAGCGACTGAAAAAAAGAGACTACCATTTAAACACTTCATTAAGCAGCACAATCATTTTAGACTGTACTATTAATAAGAAAAGTTTTTCCATTACCAAATTTACACATCAGAAGAATCTCCTAATGAATATTTAACACGTTTTTTTTTAGTAAACGGAGTAATGGCTGAAAACAGGGATTTGCAATTGCAGGTCACATTTTTATTTTAAAATATCTAAAAAAAGAAACCTTTTCAAATAATTGTAATATTTTACAATGTTTATGATTGTACCTTGATAAAATAAATTTTACTGTTCATTGGTGAACATAAAAAAAGTTTGTAATATAGTAGTGTAATTGTTCAGTCTAACTTCTTTGTTAGCAAACACGGCTCATTTGGGCTGATTAGCTAAACATAGCACTATGGGTAATTTCAACAAAATAACAAAATTATGGATCCGTAAAATTGAGACGATTTCAAGATAAAGGTTCAAACTTAACCCTAAGTAAAAAAAAAGGCTAATTTGTACATTAGTTGTTGTTCTCCACCATATCTGGGGCTGTTTAAGTGGTCCGCCACCTGAAACAGTTCAAGAGCCACTGCTTTAGAGCAACACTTAATAGTTCACAATGGAAGATTGAACAACAGTATCCGTGCAGTTTTATTGTGAAAGAAAGAAGGCACTTCTCGGTCAACTTAAAAGTGAAGGTTGTCGTCATGGAGATGTCAGATCAAGGCTGCTAACATAATGCAAAACAAGCCTTCAACATGCACAATGGTGTCGTAGATGCGTGAATGATAAAAACACAGGCAGCATTCAGTCACAGTACCGTACTTCAGACGAGACCCTTGCTAAAAGTAAAGAAACAGAGAGCAGACAAGGACAGAGGCAGACGGAGACACGCTACAACTCCACAACCACGCGTCTTCGCTTTGACAACGAGGAACGGAAAAAAAAGGGCGAAGTGGGAGAAGGGTGTAGGGTGGGGAAGTCAGAAAAACGGCAGGGTTGGTACGGATCGCTAAGAAGAGGAACCACGGACTTGAGGAACAACAACAAAATAAAGCCGGAAGCATATTTGAGAGGCCAAATTGGGGGTAGGACTTTCACAGAGCAGAGCAGATGTGCCTAAATGTGTGTGTGTGTGCGTTAAGACTACAAGCTAAGAAACGAGGCTAAGGTGGATGCTCTCACCACGGAGTTGTACTGCGTCTCACAGTAAGATCTTACTGTGAACTCCATGTCCTCCTCCTCTTTCTCCTTAGCTTGTTTCTCAGGTTCATCCACATCCTTCTCCTGCAGGTAGGTGTCCTGATCCTGAGGCATATACGACATCTCGTCCTTATTTTTAAACTCAAGACTCAATATGGAGGGGGGCAGAAGAAGGCCTAAGATAACCTGGTGGACGAAATAAACAAACACAGAGCTTAAGAGAAAAATCCACTGTTATTTTCATTATTTCGTACTCAGTAGACCAGTTCCAATGCTTGTGGTGATGAAATACCGGTCTCACTCTTTCTTGATACAATAGCACCTGTGAGACATGAAACACCAATATCACCACTGAGGTCTGAACCAAAGGCAGAAATAATTCATGCAGAAACGCAAGGAGAAGCCCTGCACAGCTTGTTTTGTTTAGGGACTGATATACAGTATACAGCATACTGTTTGTCTGACAATGTGTCTAAAGGTCGAAGCTTTGACTGTTTGGGGTCGGCTGCATTTATTTGCTAAAACATACAGAAAAACAGGAATATTATTACAATTTAAAATAATTGTTTTCTATTTTAAAATGTTTTAAAAGGTAATTTATTCCTGTAATGGCAAAGCTGAATTTTCAGCAGCCTTTATTCCCGATTTTTGAATTCTGTGCTGATTTGGTGTTCAAGAAACAATTCTTATTATTATCACAGTTGAAAACATTTGATCAGGAGCTGCAACAAGAACAACACTGTATATTCTTCTTAACAGGTATTGGATGGTTTCCGAGAATTTTGATGGACTAGTCTAAGGCGATCATGTCAATTTTGTCCTTTAACATCCTGAAGTAGCAGTACGCCAACTGTCCTTTTCAAAAGTCCCAAGAATGATATGGTTCCACTAGTCAGTTCACTTTGTGGGTCCATATCCCTTTGTATTTTTCTACCATTGTATATGCCACCATTTCCCATTTGTATGCTGTTTTCTGTCCAGATTTGGATACTGCCTTCATTAAAAACAAGGCATTTTTCCATAACTTTGTGAATTTCATTTCTGTACATAGCCAACCGATTTAATTTGCACATCTCATGACAGCAAACGTTCATGTCATTTTGGTGTCTCTCGAGTAAGAATGATAATTAGACTAGTGATTAAGAAATCTATTAGAGTGCTGAAACAGCAGTTGCTGGTCTCATATTGATGAGGACTTGGTAAATACAACACAAATGGCAGATTCAGCTATGAAAAGAGTCACTTTGGCAGGCCGTTTCACCATATATATGCCAAATATATATGTTGAATATATACCATATATTATATAAAAAAATATGAACCCAGAGTAAGCTCTCTTCTTACTCGGATATTAATATTAATTTATTAATAACTATTAAGTAATTAATAACTATTAGTAATATCAGTTATTAATAACTGATATTACTGTATGTAAATCAATGAGACTACGGTCTCAGCCATCTTTCTCCCGAATCTGACCTTTAGGCCAGAGTTCTTGCGCATACGCAGACGTCCCATCCACATGTCGGTGAGAAGCATCTGGCTACAGGTGTGGGCGATGAAGTCCCTGTGCTTGGCTGCCACTGCCAGCTGCAGACAGGTGGCATTACTCCAGTTCTTCAGCTCGTAGGTTAACAGCTTCATGGCCATCTGTTCATCCTGCTTATACGACTGATCGAGCAGCTCAACAGCCAGCTGACCAAACTCCCTTATGGATAAAAAAAAAAGAAGAAAAAAAAAGATGGAATTTCTGTGCCAGACACATTTATATGCATATAAACACACAAGATTACCTCTACACACACACACACACACACAAAAAAAAACAACAGCTTGTTTTAGGTGTAGAAGCAGGATAAGCTAGTCTCAAACACCATTACTAAAAGAACATTCACATTAGGCTTTTATGAATTTTAGAGAAGTCTTTGTGGTCAGTCACTGTGCCTTTGATGGGATGCCAGTTTGGCGCATAACAGATGGTCTCCCCAAACTTCCAGACCCAAGAGTTGTATACTCAACAACAATGGGAACAGGACGTGCAGGTGAAATCCTCATCCTTGAGGTAACTAGGTCATCATAACACATCTTTACATTCATACCTTGAGTTTTGATTGAGCTCCTGTGAAATGTCATCTACCATGTCGTTCTCTGACGCTTCGTGGGCCATTGCTTTACAAAGCTTACAGGCCACCAGCGCTTTAGCCATGGCCTCCTCGCCATGCTGCCAGAAAAACAGGGCCATCTTCTGCCGCTTCATCAGCACTGCCCAAACCATCAGCTCATGGAAAGGGAAAGGGAAGTGATTGATTTCTGGGTCATCCAGGTCAATGTCTACTTCCTCCTCTCGCTTCCTTGTGGTCTTCTGACGTCCTCGCCTAATGGGCATGTCATCCTGTATGATAGAGATTTTTTAAGTATTTTTTTTTCCTTATAAAAATAATAATAACCACCACTGAAAATGTAAATTATAGGTAATTAATCACCCTGGTTTGCTCTTTTCAGCAGTATTTATTGATTAAATGTTACAGCAACAACATTATTATTTATTTATTAAAATTATAATTATTGCAATAATCTATCTGCCTATCTACTGTATCTAGTTATTAAATATTATATATACTTATTATTATAAAAATATATTAATATTAAAATAGCAAAATAGGACAATAAATGACCTATAATTCATATCATTAATCTGGTTATTAATAGTAAGAGGACCATTAAACACAAATGTAAGATAATTGTAGGTAGTTACAGTATTTAAATTGTTTTTGTGAAAACCTCTGAACATGCAATACAAGGAGCATTTTTTTCATTGTGAACCTTCATTATTTGAATCTAAACTTCTAAATCAAAGGAGAGCTTAAAGAAAGCATTTCAATGAAACTCAGTGGGGATTTTATTGGAAAGCAGTGGGATACATGAAATTAAGAAATAAATCTCACCTCCATTCCAAGCAGCTTCAGGGCTTTTGGCTACAACACACACAAAAATAAAAACATACAGGACAAAAATAACAAGACACGTTAGATTTGATTTATGCATTTTCCAAATCGTTTCACCATCCTTCTGGTGCACATGTAAAAACATGGCATGTTTAATGAGTAGATAGGATTCTTCATGCGATGCCATGATGAATTTAGAGCACCTCTCTGATGGCACCGCAGATGTCTGATCTATTTCAAGCCTATATGGCGGCATATGTAGAACTATGTATGTGCGAATGTGCATGTGAGATAAAATGTACTCACTATATTGAAGTGCACAAATAGATTCATGAATACACACTCTCAGACACACATCGTGTACTAGCAATCTACTGTACTAGTATAGATAAAATGCTCCTGTGACATTGGCGTGATGGAGCAGCAATGTTTAATGTCCTCACACCTGAAATCCGTTCTGCGACAGAGGGTCGAGATTTGTGACTTACAGTAGATGCTTGAGCCTATAGAGGTGTTTAAAATGTGAGAAAATTGGATATCATCCAGGTGTCAGTGGCTTGAGAATTTGTCTTGACTCCTGTTTACTCTGCACTGCTGAAGTGCCGCTATATAGAAATTTGCTCTACACGGAGTATCTAGTCTGTTACTGTATATGCCATCTCTATGTGGCAACTGATGTGAAATATTTTATTCCCAGGTGGGTCATGCTGATAAAAAAAAAAACACATTACAAATTTTCCTTTGGAAAAATGTATGGGAAACTGAGGAAATAATCTGCAAGTATAAAAAAGCAAGTATAACATTTTTATTGCATTTAAAAGTGAATGTATATTTCTATGGGTCATCACCCAACTACAAAAATGTTTTAATGGCATATTAAAATAATAATTAAAAAAAACAAGATTTTCATAATATTCAGAATATTTTGAAAATCTATGAATAGGCCTTTTACGAGAATAAAATCAAAAAAAGTTTTGAGAATAAAGACACAATATTGGAAAAATAAGTAACAAGTAAAAAAAAAAAAATGGTGTGTTTTTTTTTTACTTAAATTATTTCCGTTTTATTCATGGTATACTATGCATTTAATCTCTTAATTTTATGACTACTTTATTCTCCAAACCTTTCAAAATCATTCTTAAAATGTTACGACTAATATTCTAGTAACATGACTATTCTAGTCATTCTATGCTGATTTGGTGCTTAAGAAAAATTTGTTATTATCGTCACAGTTGAAAACAGCTGTGCTATTTAATTTTTTTTCCTGCTTTACATTTTTATGAAAGAATATTTTTGATATGTAAGTATTTACTGTTACTTTTAATCTATCCTTGCTAAATAATTTTTGTTTTTTCAAAACAAAACAAAGTAAAGCAAAGCAGAACAAAATAAAACTTCTGAAACTGATTTTCAACCTTTCAACCAATGTTGTAAAAGTGTCTCAGTCATTCCTGTAGTGGATGGTGCTAACATGACGTCTTTTTTCTTGTAATGTTACAACTTCATTCTTGAAATCTCAGTATGATGCCCTTTTAGAGCTACATGCCATTTTGTTTAATAACATACTCTTTTGGGTCCAAAAAGGTTGTGATAGAGGGTCCGAAATCTCTTCCTGGTGTAATTGCAGCGATAGGCTCCGCCCATGAGGTATTCAATTACCAATCCGATGTCAATCAGACTGATGCGGTAGTCAGGGGGCAGGTTACCCTGAAGACAAGAAGGTTACTCATGGCAACACTGTACCTGTGCCAACAGTTCTGGCTATGAAAATACAAACAAACAGTAAGGTCAGAAACGACCCACGCGCTCAACTACATACACACCCATACGTTCTCACTCCACAAACACACCAACATATTGCTAGAAGGAATCAAGATAATTGAAGAAGATTTTCTGATTCACCTTGAGGTAGATCCAACTGAACCCTGGATATTCTTGCTTGGAAAGAACACACAAGGTCAGTGAGACAGAATCATATTAAAGGGACAGACATCCCACTGAGACCAAGCAAGTCTAGATCAGGGTTTGGTGCCATATTGAACTGATCGTAAAAAAAAAAAGAGCCTCTCTACAAAAACAAAAACAACAGAGAGTTAGAGCGTAGGAGAGAGAAAGGAGAAGAATGGAGTCCAATAATGGGCAGGACAAAGAAAGAGCGGGGGGACGTGATAAGGAGCGATGCCTCAGTTGCTAATTTAATGATTTGACTCATCTTTACGTTTATGCCGATATTAGTGAGCTTTTCTAATTAGAGAATCCTTATCAGGGTGTTGAAATTTTGATTGTAAGACTTAACAACATGAAGCGAACATGAAGACCTAAGATTCCTCCTTGCATTAGATCTACGAGCCAAATCCATTTTAGCAAAATTACATCCCACATCCTGCCTTCAGACTATGATAACTACTGTAGACTCTGCTCTGATTCTGTAATTACCAACGCAGAGCGACCACAGATCTTCTAAGCTGGGCTAATTACTTCAATCTCAGCAAATGCCACAAAATGCTTCAACTGGCTGATCAGAATCACAGGTGAAGCTGCATTTCAATTGTGCAAGAAATGCTGTGCTAGAATCAGTTGATGCGACACCCAGTTTAACATGTTAATCTCTAGGGAGACAGAGAAGGTTTGCGCCTTCAAGGTACAAAAAAAAGTATTTTTTGGACAAAGAGAAGACTAGACCAAAAACCTCACAGCGTACCTGCACTGAGTCTTTTACAAGTCGAAATTGCAGTTCATGCACAAATATCACTACATAAAGACTGCGAAAATCACCAGAGTGGAAAAAGAAGGCAACCGTGTGCCCCATTATGCCTTGAAAATGCACTTAGGAATAGTAATTAAGAAAAACTAACTAAACACGAGCACCCTAAGAAGCAATAAACCCATTGTTCTGACTATTTTATTGTCTGAAACGAGCAAGAGAGGACACAGACAGAAAAAAGCAACTAATTGGCCAAATCTCTCTGTCAGGCTAAGCAGCAAGAAAGACACCTTTGCTAAATGTGCAACAGAAATCTAAGACTAATCTACCACTTACACTCACAGTCTGACATCCACTCACACACATGCATACAGATACACACACACACACACACACTCAGCTGCATGCACAGTGAGTTCTTACCTTTTTCACATCTCTGACAAGGTGGTATAAGGTGTTGGATGGACCATGCCTCTATTTAAGGCAAACAGAAACAAATATAACCTTTAAAAAGTTACATCTAACCACAAATAGTACTTGGAAAAACAAATAAGAACATGTGTTGTTGTTACCTAAAAGGGACTGTTCAACCAAAAGGGTGTGTAAATGATACCACAAATTTCACTTCTGGGTGAACTGCCCCTTTAAGAAGCTAAATCTACCTGCTATCACCTTTAAAAATACTATCCATGTAATTAAATGTTAAACGCTATATTTTTGGTCTTAAACCACTTTATCACAGGTACATTTTTTTCAGTGCATATGCATATTTTTTCACTATAGGTCATTATATATATTTATAAATACATACATATACCATTCAAAATTTGGTACGATTTTAAAAATGTTTTTGAAAGTTGGGTATTATACTCATTTATTTGATCAAAAATACAGCAATATTATGAAATATTATCACAATTTAAAATAACTGTTTTCTATTTCAATCCATTTTTTAAAATGTTATTTATTCCTGTGATTGCAAAGTCGCATTACTGTAGTCTGCAGTCCCATATGATGAAAGAAATCATTTTAATATGCTATTTTGGTGTTAAAAAATAGTCCTTATTATTATCAATGTTGAAAACAGTAGTGCTGTATATTTTTGTGGAAACTGTGATTTTATTTATTTATTTTATTTACTTTGATGAATACATTTTTTGTTTTGTTTTTGCTTTTGAATGGTAGTGTATATATGGGGAAACAGACAGTACAGTGAGATCCAAAAGTCTGAGACCACACTGAAAAACCTAAGATGTAAAACCTCATTCAAATCTGACATAGCTACATTACCGTATTATAGAGCTCTTCAAGTCTGGACAGTGTCAGGAAGCGGTGTATGCTCACTCCATTCTCAATCAACAGCTTCACAAAGTCCACTCTGTCCAGCACCAGTGCGTCCAGCATAGACTGCTCTAGAGAGCCCACCTAACCACACGTAAACAAAGCTTACAGGTCCAGAACCCACACCACCGGCACACAATAAAACAGACATACAGGTGCACAGCAATGAATCAATTTCATGAATTTTAATCTGGTTGAAATGCAGCCCACCATCATTAGCATCTACTGTGTATAATTAGAGTCAGAGTTACACAGAAGTGCTTCTAGTCCCCTTTGTAATCAACATCTCTGTATCTATATCTAAATGAATTACAGAGTTGGAGTGAGTGGATATTGCCTACAGGCCACTGCTGTCCATAAATGAAGATCTGGCTTCGAGCGATGTCAACTCTGTTCCAGGCCAAAGCCAGGCTCAGTTGATCTGGAGCTGATGCATTGGCCCCTGGACAGACAAGCAAAAGGGCACATAATTAAGGTTAGTTCATTTGCTTTAACCAAAAACAATCTTAAAAAGCCCTGGGGAATATGTTAACGAGAGCATATACAATGATGGATGTGGTGTGTAACTAAATGCCTATTAAACATTACTAATCTTACAGTCTGATGTCTTCAAAATCATTTGCATGCTTGAACCCCCTTAACTCCCATTGATTTACAAGCACCTCTCACAGCAGAGAATCCTAAGGAATCCCCAGCTCTCGCATCATTGCAATGCATAGCGTTATGCCTGTTTAAAAAGCTGATTCTAAAGATAAATCACAGAGGAAAGCACTCTCCAGGGTCTCTGGCTCTTTGCTCCACTCCTGCTTCAAGCTAATAAACCTTCCCCCTGAGCAGCAGGACATTTGTCTTTACTTACTCTGGCCTGGTGCTTCTACATTTACTTTTATGAGGGTAATCTTTCCAGACACAGTCTATTAAATAGACACCTCCGTGGCTTGTCTAGGTGTCGCCATGTATTAAACCATATTTGCATAATCTCAGTTAAGTGCTCGAAAATATCCTGCCCGACTCTGTTAAACCTAAAATACGGACATGGAGGTCTGTAATACTCGGAAATGGCCATGTGGAGCACCTTGTGCTTTTGAAGTTCAGGATGTATTTAGTAACTATATTGATGCCAGATGAAACAAGTCCTCAGCAACAGGAAGGCACTGTATCAGCAAAGATTGGTCACATAATTATGTATAATTAAGTCTCTGAGGATGAGCTTTAATTGCTGTTTTCTGTTGCTTTGAACTGTAGCAGAGGTTAGCTTTATGTTCTCGCTTTAATTTCACACTACATCATAATAAATCCTTACACTTTCTGTATTTGTCAGATATTACAAGTGTGTTCAATGAAAAAATGCAAAAGCCCTTTTCGCATGGATAAGACTGAGCTACTGATAAAAGCGTGATATAATATTCCATGTTTCCAGTCATTAGCATATCATATACTCTCTAAATCAGCAATCAAATGATTCACTTAGTTTGCTATAAAGACATTTAAGATAGCAACAAGCATGCATTTTAAAGTACATGCAAGCATTAGTGATATAAATATGGCCTAAATGAATCAAAAATACAATACAAATATCTGTTTTTTGACTATATATCAACTGATATACATCCCTTATACATTCATTAAGGAAAAAGAAGAGAGCTAGGAACTGCACGAGTAAATCATTCTTTAGATGCGCTGCACAGTACTATGAATTATGCAAAAGCCATGCTACTGGCTTTCAGAGCAGCTCATGGAGCTCTTGAAGAAAAGGCTTCACTGGAATCCCATCTTTTGTATTGGATTTAAAAGTGGGTCTTTAGAAGCACAGCCAGTAGAGCTTGCACTTTACTCACTCCTTTCAGTGTTAAATGTAATGTTAACCTAACAATTGCAGGCACTAAAAAGTTGGTGGGCAGTAAAATTGAAGTTAGTGTGTGATCAGAAATATCTTCGGATGCAATCGATTTATGAAAGATATAACATTATAAGTAAGACAGGGAATAGTACTTATAGTTTTATGAATGTTTTGACTGACAGAACCTGGAGGACACTTGTGTGAATCACTTGGAAACTCACATAAGATGTTTGAGATAGCCCTCATCATTATTTTACAACCAGGGGTCTTCAAACATTTACAGGCCACTGATCACTTCTGGTTTATATTAAAATTGGGTTATGTTAAAATAATCATAATTAAAATGATAAAAACACAAAAAAACAAAGATGTACAACATTAAACTGACATCATCTTTTTAATATGGTTTTACAAAAGAAGTAACGGGGGAGACAAATTAAAAGTTTAAAATGTATTTAAACTTCATGAATTTAAGCTTTGGTCGAAAATGATACTGTATTTACCCCCCCCCACCACACACAAAAATCTCCCCACTGCAGACCCCCTGCTGAAGACCGTGAATTAAACCAACAAGTTTATAGATACATATGATATGAGTATCCACAAATGTACAAATATTACCTTTCAGAAGTGCTGTTAGAATGGCCAGATCAATGTCCTGGTGTCCCTCTGATCCCATCCGAAACACTGTTATCTGAGGAAGAGAGATATTGCATTATTGCTGGCATCACATGTTCGTCACAACTGTTTGAGTATGATAGCATGATAAAAGCAAATAAAAAAGTCTTGGCAATAGCAAAGAGAAATGACAAGAATAGAGCTAGATGGATTTACAGAAATACACTGCAAGCACCGCCATAACCCGAAATTGCAGTTCTGTAATCACTGCAATGCCACATATGAAGGGCACCTTGCAGCACCATATGCATCGCGTGTGTTCAGAATTCCAGAACATATAACGTACAGGCCATTAATCTAATGCCTGTCATTTGAACAATCCACCTTTCTTTCAGTAGCCATTTTCCATCTGTGTCTGGTATGGACTAATGAACTTATGCGTGGAAGTGGGAGGATTGGTTCAGCATAATGTCAATGGTGTTTTCATTTTCATCCCCTCAAGCCACCATGAAATGATGGCACATTTAGGGTGTGTGTGAGCTTGAGGAGGGGTGGCAGTGGAATAAAGAATTGGAGCACATCAGCGAGCTTAAATAACGGAACATATAATCCTTCAAAATGTCTTATAGTTCAGAACTGATGCATAAAAATAATGGTGCTATGCTTAGGTCTTGTGTGGTGAGGTTCTGTGTGCACTATGAAATCTTTTTGCTGCTGAGATTGACGAGTAAATGGAATGTAATCGTATCGAACAAGCACTTCATCTCCTCTACAAAGAGTATGGTGACGGCCAATTACTGAAGTGACAGTTATTGATGACCCTGCTGTGACTATGGAGGTGACCCAACTCTGTGTGTGTGTGTGTGTGTGTGTGTGTGATTGAGGCATGAGTGATATTGACCTTTACAATATGTCCCTGTACAGAATATGTCAATTTAACCCTTACTGTTTTTCCTATAGAGAACGAATACTATGATATTATTAATGTATTAATTTTCTTTTATAATATTAATACTTTTTATAATAAATGAAATACATTTTCTTTTTGCATGTGTGTGTGTGTGTAAACTCCAAACAATCAACCTTAGTTCATCCAATAAATACAATTAAAAAGTTTCATGTTTCCAAACAATGAAACTCAATGGGGTCCAAAACAACACTGTACCCCATTGGGAAAAAAAAAAAATAAAGCCAAAAAGGAGGAAAAAAAGTGAGATCTGAAAAGACATGAGGTTGAATAAAATTGTTCCAAACTATGAAAGTCATTGGGGTCAAAAACAACACTGTACCCCATTGAAAAAATAATAATTCAAGACAAAAAAAGGGGAAAAAAAACGTAAGGTTGAATAAATCATGACAGAATTCACTTTTTTGGATGAACAATGCTTTTAAATTCAACACACATCACTCAAACACAGCAGGAAAGACAATCAGACACTGTTAGTTCTTTTCAAAATTTCATATCCATATTGAGTACACAGCTGACCTATGGGACATGTCTGTGATTTATGAGTATGTAGTAGCTGAATAGGACAGGTCAATAATGGATATTTAAATCATCTCCGTGTGCCTCAGAGGACGTTTTAACAACTAAAGCACCCATTCGCTGCTGAAACTTTTAACCAGGTTATTCCTCTACTAATATTAAGCTATATTTGAAAGATGGGTAATATTCTGCAGATATTACAGAGATCTTGAAATCCACCTTGGCCAGGCTGTCATGTTTCAAATCAACCTCCATCATCTGAGTGCCAAAATGACTTCGGTGACTTTCGCCCCACTGCATTTACTCCAGTCATTGTGTGATTCTAGTGTTTTGAGAGACTGGGCAATGTGGGCGTCACAAACATTAAGACCACCTTTCCACAACGGACCTCTAAGCACACACCTGCAAGCACAACTGCTCCATGGATGATGGCATTGCATTTGTCATCCTTATTGCACTTTGTTACCTAGACAACTAAATCTCATATGTCAAACGGCTGATGTTTACTTCATCTTGGCATTGATCACAGTCTTCCCCCGGACCCTAACAAACTTGCTGCAGTTAGACTAAGCAAATAACTCTGTCTTCCTAGACATCAGGAGCAACAGCCTTGAGGCAGTAACAATCCACAGTCGTTCGTAATACCACGAGTGTATCACCAAATATCAGAGCAATCATTAAATCTGCATTCAACGCCTCTATTGAGGGGCTCATTAGCATCACTAATGGTTAGACAGCCTAGGGAAGAGGTGAGACAGCTTGCAACCTGGTGCTGGAACAACAACCTCTCTATTAATGCTATAGTAAAAAAAGAGATGATTGTTTACTTCAGATGGTCCAGAGCAGTTCATTACTCGCAGCGCATCAACAATGTGGCGGTGGAGATAACAGCAGCCTTAGGTTAATGGGTGTTCGCCATCACCAACAAATTGTCATTGGACCTGAACGCCTCTTCTTTGTTGAAAACAACACAACGGTACCTCAACATCCTAAAGGGGCATTCACAATGACATTGATTAAATCGCTGGAGGTCACAGCGTCTTTCAACTGACTGTTGGTTGCTAATAGCATTTCTTCTTAGTGGCAACTGTAAGAGGCGGCGGATGGCGTCTTTATTTCCATTGGTAATCAATTGGTAATTGATGCTGTGTTGCATCGCTGCTATTTTGCATACAGTCCAATGCTCGCAGTTGATCATGTCACGCTGTCGGAAAGCTCTACCAAACACAGTGTAAATTTCAGGAAAATGTGGCCATAACACAGTAAATATTGATTGGATACTGTTCTTACATGGGCTGGAATGAACTGTGACATAGAAGAGCATTTTTATCTGCCATTTGTGAAATCACACAACGTGTTCGAGGTTAAATCAAGGCAAATGCTTCTCACAATCAACTGAATTGATTGTGTTTTTAATTTGAAATCACAGTCAGAGTGATCTAGATCAATGTGTAAATTAAACAACGGTAAGTTACAGGTAGGATACACTTCTTTTTAATATGAACATGACTTTTAAAATCTGAGCAGATTTTCAAACACTAGGAACCATACACTTGCAGACTTTGTAAATGATAATCATTCACTAAACAACCGAGTGAGGAACTGTCAGTTCTGTCTACTACATATGTCACTGTTGTTTCCTAAAGGAACTGTTGCTTTTCATCCACTGCCAAGGGATGTGCTAAAAATTATTACTTTGATAGCAATTTAACTTTGATAGTCTGAAGCTAAAAAAAAAATCTGTCTGTGCCCAAAATAAACAACATGATTTTCTGCCAAATATACCCAAAATCTGCAGACTGGCTCAAAAATACCCCAAAATCATTAGGGTATTAAGTAAAGATCATGTTCCATGAAGATATTTTGTAAATTTCCTACTGTAAATATATGAAAACTTAATTTTTGTTTTGTAAT
>NW_015633546.1:338048-344763 GCF_001515625.1 Sinocyclocheilus rhinocerous
ATTAAAACTTAATTTTTGATTAGTAATATGCATTGCTAAGAACTTCATTTGGACAACTTTAAAGGCAATTTTCTCAATATTTAGATTTTTTTGCACCCTCAGATTCCAGATTTTCAAATAGTTGTATCTCGGCCAAATATTGTCCTATCCTAACAAACCATACATCAATGGAAAGCTTATTTATTCAGCTTTCAGACTATGTATAACTCTCTATTTCAAAAAATTGACCCTTATGACTGGTTTTGTGGTCCAGGGTCACATTTATTAGCAGCAATGTCACATTACTATAGAAAATAACACCAACTTGTCCCTCAGTTTGCAAACACTAAGGCAAAATGTGCTTATTTTATACTATATAAGTTTATATAGTTCTTGTTGATTGGAGGGTTTAAAACGGAACTGTGTGGGTCTTATATAAATTATTCACTGATTTTATACATGTACACCGTACACGTTTTTCCTTGAGTTGAATATATTTTCTGTGGTATCAACAACATTCTGTCGATAGAATTGTAAATATATTCAGGAATATTCCTTTAAGATCTCCCCATCCCCATTCCTCACCAGCCTCTACAGGTGCATCAAAGAAAGCATACTGACCTGCTGCTTAAGTGTCTGTTATGGCAAATCACCTCAGTCAGAAAAAACCCCTGCAGTGAGTAGTGAAAATAGCCCGGTCCATCACATAGGCTTGTCTTCCTGCTGTTAAAGGTAATCTCTACACTGAGAAGTGTGAAATTATGGCCAGCGGGAGCTACTGGGGGAAAAAAAGCTAAGGAGTTTCTCTCCTGTTATGCACTATTTATAACTCTACACTATATTTAAATTTACAGAGATTAAAAAAAGAGAGCCTTTTCCCATGTGGCATCAAACCTTCCTGGAAATGTTCAGGTCACACTCAGTTCAAGTCAATACTAAACCTCATCTAAATATCTGGTTTGATACTTCAGCAACCCGTTTTATTAATCAGTCAAAACATCTGCAAGGAATGGTTTTTAATTAAAATCAAATTGAAATATGATTCATCTGCGTAAAATTGATGGAAGCAATGAATTTGAATGTTAAGGACGAGATGGTGTTTACTGTAAGTCTGTATCTAACGCTCATTGGAGAGCTGGCGAATGCTGTTCTCGCTGTACGGTGGATTGCTTCATGCATCAGTGACCCAGGCCCATGGGCAAACATTCATCTTCATTTATCAGGGGCGAAATTTCCTTCCTCGCCCTCCCTCCACGAGCCCAGTGCTTTCACATCATGTTAGATCCTACTGCAGCGCTCTACTCACAGTTCCTCACATCTGCCGGGGGTTCCTCTGTCTGTCAGCTGTCCATCCACTTGTTCACCCATATAGTCAGTAGTCACTGACCCATTCGGCATGTTGCCGGATGTGACTCCATCTTTCCATCCATCAACATCAGCTGAGTAGTGTTGGGTCGTTCTTGAACAATTCGTTCATTTTGAACGAATCTTTAATGTGACTCGGGAAGAACGAGTCGTAATAACTAGCACCCGTTTGTAAGGAAGCTTGTAAATTAACTAACCAATGCTGTCACGTCACGTCACTGCTCCGGGTGTGTGTTCACAGTGTGTGTGTGTTCACTGCTGTGTGTGTGCACTGGTCCGAGTCGATAAAATGATCCGAACTTCCCATCACTACAGCTGAGAAATATATCATCCCCTGAAACATCACTCTACTTTCTTTCAAACTGTGAAAAATAATGACTGTTGTCAAGCAAGTTTCCCCAGACAGTCCCTCCATTGGTAATTAAGTCCCGCCCCCCTACTCACATTATTGGTTATTGCCATGGGATGCTAAAACCAAACAGAAAAATCAACCAATGAAAGGCTTACTTGCAGCTGATTATCGCACGGTTCTCTGGAATACTTGGTTCTGATTGGTCAAAAGCACAACCCAGCAGTTCGACATTTCCCAGGGCCTACTACAGTACGGCAACATACGGTAAAATCAAATCTAAATATCGTTTCATGACTCGAGTGACGTCACCTTCAGAGTACTTTAGTATTAATATTTGCAAATTTAATACATTGTAACTTTTTTATTTAGTGTACAAAATTCTAAAAAAAACAATTCCATCTCAAATCAATATTGCATGTCCACGTACTTATTAGTGAGTAGCTAATCATTATGGCAAAATAAACTATTTCAGTGTAATAGAAGGCCCTTTAAAATCCTTTTTACACACCTCAGCAAGAGCTAAAACGTTTC
Source organism: Sinocyclocheilus rhinocerous (assembly GCF_001515625.1). NCBI lineage: Eukaryota > Metazoa > Chordata > Actinopteri > Cypriniformes > Cyprinidae > Sinocyclocheilus > Sinocyclocheilus rhinocerous. The sequence goes on from NW_015633546.1 coordinate 340,276, forward strand.
CTAGAAGAGGCTATTGCAATGCTTTGGTTGGAGGGAAAACTAGCAGTACTTCTCTGAGCCATCAGAAACATGAAAAACAAGGAAGATGCTCAAGGAAAACAGTATGAGAGCGATAAATAGACAGAAAGGCTGTCAGTCTGATTAATTGAACCATCCCTCCCTTGGTTGCAGGAACAAAGACCTCCACAGTAGGAAAGAGATTAAGAATGGAGTTCAGTCCTGAATAAGAGATGGAATGCCTACTGCAGAGAAAAGCAAAAGACTGACATAATGCTTCTTTTATGTGTCAAGTGCCAATTAATCTCACACAGAACAGAAATACTGAATTCCTGAAAGGAACCTAATCTAATCTAATACAGTTGTAATTAATTGTAGTTTGCCAAATCTGGAGAGGTGTAGTCAGGTCATGTACTGAGAGGCAGGAGGTTATGGAAGCCTGTCCTGTCGGGTTCAGGTTAAACATCTGCTCAGGTGCTTCAAAGGAACAGAGTTGAATGAAGACACCTCCCTACAGGCCTCATTATCCCGCTCTTGATTCACCACAGAACACAAGCTCGTCCGAGTAGAAGCATTATTCGCTTATTCTCATATCTCAGCACTTTTTTCTTTTTCTTACCTCACATTTTTTTGGTTTTGCTAATCAGGAGCCAAATTATTAGGGTTCAGTATTTGTTAGTTATATGTAAATGCTGTTGAGAAAGTATTTGGAATGACAAGAGGGTGAGCAATTTTTTTTTTCCCTTTAAGAAAGTGGTGAAAAGCAAAAACAAATATATTATAATATTTCTAAAATCTATTATATGAAACATTCATAAAGTTATGGAGCATGTCCTCAACTTGAGAAAATAAATGCTATACCACACATGAATGAAATTTTTATCAGCGTATATGTTCCTCAAGGCATATTTTGTACCTAAATGCAATATATATGAATGAATGTAGGCCTATGCATGGTGGCATCAGCAATAGCCCACAAGCTCAAGTTACAACCAACATGAAAACTTGTCAACTAGCAGCTCGGTGGCCAAAAACTGCCCTGTTAAGCATTCTTATATAACCCATCGATTGATTTAGATAAATCTCTGCTGCACTGCTAAATACATCAGAGAATCTCTGTGCAAATCTCAGCAGTGAGTTCTAAAGTCATCTATATTTGTCTGTTAGCAGACTTCAGTCCATAACCAGACCAAAGCGAGCACACGTTTGTTCTGTACAGCTACTCAGGTTTTATTTTAAATGAACTTCGGATATCATTATCCAACCAAATGTGTTTATGCAAATAGCATTGCGGCAGTGGAATGAAATACTACCTACTTGCTGAGTACTGCAGAGTATTCTGCATACTTTTATATAAAAAACACATTATGCAACAATACACAAGTATTTTGCATTTCTCATAAAAATTTGGTCAAGCATTTGTCAATAGGATACATTAAAGAGTCACAAAAAAGTGAGGTTAACGCTAAGATCTAGTTTATCCATCAAACTGGAAACGGAAGATCAAGTTAGCCGCATTGCATCATGGGACATAGCATTTCAAACTGTAAGCTGTTGTATAATGCACATTTTGCCAAATCTCGTAAGTACTCTATGCATACAGAAAACATATGTACTGTGCACAGTAAACATACTAGATATATCGTAACAGTACACAAGTATGAACATAGCAACAAAACTCGGGTACTCTGATGCATTTTATATACTCCTACACTGCTTTTTTAGGTTACTGTCTTCAAATAAAACTGTTAATATACAATAATTACTCTGAAAAATGTTTGGCAAAGACTGTCTTTAAAGACTGCCAAAGGCACCTCTAACACACATTCACTCCATCTTTCTAATCACAGTTGTAAATTGTAAGCATTTGTTCCAATCATCAAGCATGGAACTACTCCCATTGGCTTGTCCTTAGTGGAAAGTACAGCAACAGAGAGCAAAAAAGGAGATCAAGCAATGAGCTCAACTGTGTGCATGTATGATGAATGCGAGATGAATGCTGTGGACTAAAGATGTCTAGCTCCCAAACACACATGCTGCACTCATCTGCCAACACATCAGACACCCCACTGAGCATTAACGTACATATTTGTGCAAATCATGTAAACGTCTTCTGAATGGTGACTAGTAACTGGTCTCTCAAAGATTCGTTTATGATTCTAACATGTAGTCAGAGAGAAAGATGAGACTGGGATATCACAGCAAATCATTTATGCAATGAAAACATTCCAACAGAGCGCAACAGCAGGTCTCCGGAAGGAAAAATAACATTCGTTTTCTCCATACAAACCGCTTTCTAATGATAACATTAAAATCGCAATTAGAACAAAATCACAAAAGACCCACCACAGCTCACGTTGAACAACTTCTTTTTTTTTTTTTATTAAACATCTAAAATAAATAAATAAATAAAAATGTTTAACATCTAAATTCTCTATAAATAACTACGCTACCCTTAATTCTGAAAAGAAATTGTCCTTGGAGATCCTTGAGAAATGAGAACAGCAGCAAAATAGCTCAGCAGTAACCTCACAATATACTGCAAATGTCATAAGTTGGCCTTTTTGTATATTTTCAAATATATTTTGTCTCTGTTTAAATGTTTTATAGTAACTGATAAACATTAGGGCCATGAACCAACTAAGAATTTTGTATAAATGTAAATATTTTGCATTAAATGGTGAAAATTTGGTCTGTGAATTGACAGAAATTTTAACTAAATACTCACACAGGTTTCTGAGATTAATTGTGATTATGTTAAGTTAATTTAAGTAAAGTTCATCGATCAAATACAATATCATTAATATATTTGTATATTTTGCAGTAAATGCTAAAAACGTTTAAAAAAATGTGATTAATCATATTAGGTGTATTTAATTGTAATTAATAATACATTGAAACATTGACATTTTATATCATCAATATATTCATACAAAGGAATTGGAGAAGTGAAATAAACTGATGTGCTAATTGAAATAAGTGAAATAAGTAACACAATTAATGTGTTAAATAATAATTATTAAAAGTTAATTATTTTTAACATATAAAAACTGTTCAACATTAATTGCCGAAATCTAATATATATATATATATATTATAATCATTGGCTATAAATCAATAGTTCCATATTATAAAAAAAATAATATTTAAGCATAAAAAATGTAAATTTTCCTATAATTTGCAGTGTTTTATGGGATGAGTAGTTCATTAGTTCTGTTTAGTTCATTAGAAAATAAAAAAACAACATAAAAAAAAAACAACAACATTAGGCACATCTTTACTTTATCTCCAATTCCACATTCCTTTTTGTAACTGTAACATTTGTGATTCATCTCAGAGCTGGTTGGTTTGGTTCATGTCTTCGAAGTGCTTATGGAGAAAATAAATGCGGAAAAAACTGCTGAAAAAGTGGGTGCTTACTGTTGCGCTCTATTCTGTGCTACAGTTCAATCTTCATCTATATGTAAAAGAAAATGCATATCTTCTTGTACTGTTACAGTGGAGAAAGATACAGCTCACATACCCGCCCTCCTCTGAGTACTTATGCCCAAAGGCCAGGATGTCAGAGGCCCGACCGCTGCCGTCACACACCACCACGGGCACAGGAGGAGTGTCTCTCAGGTACTCAAGCACGATAGAGATCACATTAGGACCCCCCTCCACTATCAGAGCCACCACTGGAACACCCTGTCCGATCCCTGCGGAGAAAACAGAAACGTGAGCGAGAAAGGGTGTATGTGTGCGGCCGCGGGGCTGCTTGTTACAAGGAAAACCAATAAAAAAGATTAAAGGTGAAGTGTGCGCTTTTTTTCTCCTCTCCCAGTTTAATGTGCAGAGACAACTAAAGGTAAGCAATTCATATAGAATGTAAACACTGTGCTTATGTGGAGCTTTGTTTGTTTGAGCAGTCTGATATTTGTGTCTGACTTAACCAGTGGTGCGCATTTTGCTCAGCACTACCTATAATAAGCTATTTACAAGGAATTTATTGCTTTGAAGACAAGCAGAGTGGAAAGAGCAAAAGGGGTGCTGGGAGTGTTTGGAAAAACGTCTCTAGGTTACGTATGTAACCATGGTTCCCCGACGGAACGAGACGCTGCGTCGAGATCGCTTTGGGAACGCCCTTGCGTGACCGCGTCCTGAAGCACGTGTCAAATCCATTCAATGGAGCAGCGAGACGTCACGAGCAGGGTGACGTAAGCACCAGAAAGCATAAAAGCGCATCCGGCCGGGCGCAAACCAGCTTCGATGAAGTAGCGCCTGCAGGGATGCAGGGAGTATGGCAAAGAGATATTACACACTTCACATTTAAAGTTGTGTTAGTTCACCTAAAAATGAATATTCGGTTCTCATTTATTCAGAATTATGTTGTTCCAAACCTTTAAGGCTTTCTTTTTTCTGTGGAACACAAAATAAGTTGTTGTGAAGAATATTTCAACTGTTTTTGTTCTTGTAATGCAAGCTAGCGGGGTCTTTCTTTTTTTTTGGGGG
>NW_015633546.1:345111-353769 GCF_001515625.1 Sinocyclocheilus rhinocerous
GGGGGGGCATTCATTTTGGCATTCAGAGGAACAGATTATTCTGCTGAATGGCTGTTGTGACTGACCCTTTAGACATCCTTATCATAACCCAATTGTGTCTGTCAACATAACACCCGACATCCACTTAACCGCAATGAAGAGAAGATATTCCTCATGAGACACTCCACAGAGAGAGAAAGTGCTTCTATTTTCTAACGCAACACAGCAGAGCATCGTGACGCATCTGTTCATCACCAGTCTGTCTACGTCATTTTCAATACAATGACGCATTCTCGTGCCTACTATTTTAGCTTCAAAATACATTTGCTGCCCATTAAATTACATCACATTTCAATTTTAAACTTAAATCAAACAGACTTATTGCATTAAATTATGAGTTATTGAAAATTCGTTACAAAGAATATTTATGCCACAGCATTTACACTCTGCTTACATATGAAACAAACTCTCTCACTGGTGATGCTGTAAATGATAAGAACAGTGTTTTAGACTGTTTCAAATTGATAACTTATTTTTCTGAACTACTCATAAGTTTAATTTTTGGAATCAAGCTACACTGGTCTTGCTTTATTCTTTTGATCCACTATAAAAACTGGTTGATAAGAGTCATTTATTTGTTAATTATACTACACTGGTCATTTTTGCATGTAGCCTGAAACTGTTCATGGGCAGTCATGGCCTAATGGATAGAGAGTTGGACTTGTAACCCGAAGGTCGTGGGTTCGAGTCCCGAATCCCCAGCAGGGATTGTAGGTGGGGGGCGCTCTCTTCCACCCACAATACCACGACTGAGGTGAGACCCTTGAGCAAGGCACCGAACCCCCAACTGCTCCCCGGGTGCCACAGCATTGGCTGCCCACTGCTCCGGATGTGTGTTCATGGTGTGTGTGTGTGTGTGCACTTGGATGGGTTAAATGCAGAGCACAAATTCTGAGTTTGGGATGTCACTTCACCTTCACCTGAAACTGTTCTTGCCATTAGTTCAGAGTACACAGTGTTTTTAGTGCACATTGAAACGCAAATTTTATTCTGCTGTGTAAGTACACACTGAACAATCAGATCGTTTCTGCATTCATTAATCAGCTGTAATTTTCAGCTCTTGGTTTAATTAACAGGTGTGCATGCATTGGGAGAGGACCTGTGAGAGAGCAGCTGAACAGGACAAAGACAGATCAGTCCTACTTCTGCACTCTGACTCTTTCCTACAACTTGATGAGTACAAGTCATGATGTTGTGACTATAATTCAAAAAGCATGTTACACCCAGATCCTTCTACCATTGCTTAAATTATGCAAAGTGAGATAAAGAAAGAGGGAAGCAGGGAAAATGAAAGAAAGAGAGACAGACAGAGAGGTACACCAGATCCACATGTGCTGTCATCATTGTGCCTAAAATGGGTACGGTTACATAAAGTGTCTATTTTTAGCAGCACACTGACTTCAAAAGAAACTGCTGCTCAGCTGGTATAGAAATCAGAAACAGTGGGATTTACTTCTTCACTCCAAACCTCTTCCTCCCACTGTTATCTCTCCACGTCCCTTGTTTTCTCTCTTTATCATTTTCTGTTTTATTGAGGTAATATTTATTGATCAGCGAGCCCTTCTGCCATTATATTTGTGGGCTTCCAGGAATGCTCGGTTGTTTCTTCTCACTAACACACACACACACACACACACACACATATTGAAAATTCGTTACAAAGAATATTTATGCCACAGCATTTACACTCTGCTTACATATGAAACAAACTCTCTCACTGGTGATGCTGTAAATGATAAGAACAGTGTTTTAGACTGTTTCAAATTGATAACTTATTTTTCTGAACTACTCATAAGTTTAATTTTTGGAATCAAGCTACACTGGTCTTGCTTTATTCTTTTGATCCACTATAAAAACTGGTTGATAAGAGTCATTTATTTGTTAATTATACTACACTGGTCATTTTTGCATGTAGCCTGAAACTGTTCATGGGCAGTCATGGCCTAATGGATAGAGAGTTGGACTTGTAACCCGAAGGTCGTGGGTTCGAGTCCCGAATCCCCAGCAGGGATTGTAGGTGGGGGGCGCTCTCTTCCACCCACAATACCACGACTGAGGTGAGACCCTTGAGCAAGGCACCGAACCCCCAACTGCTCCCCGGGTGCCACAGCATTGGCTGCCCACTGCTCCGGATGTGTGTTCATGGTGTGTGTGTGCACTTGGATGGGTTAAATGCAGAGCACAAATTCTGAGTTTGGGATGTCACTTCACCTTCACCTGAAACTGTTCTTGCCATTAGTTCAGAGTACACAGTGTTTTTAGTGCACATTGAAACGCAAATTTTATTCTGCTGTGTAAGTACACACTGAACAATCAGATCGTTTCTGCATTCATTAATCAGCTGTAATTTTCAGCTCTTGGTTTAATTAACAGGTGTGCATGCATTGGGAGAGGACCTGTGAGAGAGCAGCTGAACAGGACAAAGACAGATCAGTCCTACTTCTGCACTCTGACTCTTTCCTACAACTTGATGAGTACAAGTCATGATGTTGTGACTATAATTCAAAAAGCATGTTACACCCAGATCCTTCTACCATTGCTTAAATTATGCAAAGTGAGATAAAGAAAGAGGGAAGCAGGGAAAATGAAAGAAAGAGAGACAGACAGAGAGGTACACCAGATCCACATGTGCTGTCATCATTGTGCCTAAAATGGGTACGGTTACATAAAGTGTCTATTTTTAGCAGCACACTGACTTCAAAAGAAACTGCTGCTCAGCTGGTATAGAAATCAGAAACAGTGGGATTTACTTCTTCACTCCAAACCTCTTCCTCCCACTGTTATCTCTCCACGTCCCTTGTTTTCTCTCTTTATCATTTTCTGTTTTATTGAGGTAATATTTATTGATCAGCGAGCCCTTCTGCCATTATATTTGTGGGCTTCCAGGAATGCTCGGTTGTTTCTTCTCACTAACACACACACACACACACACACACACACAGCATGGCTGGAACTCTGTCTAGACTAGCTCTTATGTTACAACAGGATAAGACATATATTATTCATCTGCCATCTATTTATGTTCTCAAAAATGTTAAAAGTCATGGACAAGGTCTTTTTCTTTTTAAAAATGTTTTATGATATATAATATCTTTCGTGATATTTATTAGTCCTACTATTCACTACATGGCATTTTAAACCATGAATTTATGTATTTGTACAGCGCTTATGGCATTTTTATTCTAGCAACCTAGTGTTAATATATTCTGTGATATTCCTGCTGTAAACACCAGCTCAGACCATGCAGCATGGATTGCGATGCTGGTCCAGGCTGGTTTATGTTGGTTTGGTGGTGGTCTAACTAGTGGACTAACATAGTCATGTTGTTTACCAGAACAATGCTGGCCATCTTTATTGGGATCTATCATATATCTTGATAATCTAGCAAGGTTCAAGCCCCGCCCACATCTGAATATAAATACAGAAACAGATAATTTAGTAAGTGCAACACACACAGATATATACATACAGTCTTCATTCCACAGACCTAATCTTTATGATGATACTGATTGTCCAAGAAAATCTTAAGCCAGTTAAAAAGCCTGGTGGGAAAACCAATATCCAAAACATAACATATGCTAGTCTTTTCAGCAGGAATACACTGTAACCACAGGCACTGTAGCAGATGCTAGGAGAAGTTCATTGGGGGACAAAAGTAATATGGGCCAAAGGTTTCCAATTTGGGTGTGAAGACCATAGACTGTATAAAAACATGGACGTAGTGTCCGTGACGTCACCCGTAGATTTCCGAGGAGCGTTTTTGAAGCTCAAAAGTGGGCGGAGGCGGCCGTCACCATCTTGGCAGCGCGTCACCGCGCGTCACTCCCGGATAATCGAAAATGGGCAAAGAGGCGGGAGCAGGTTGCTGAAACCACGCCCACCTAGCTCGCAACGTTGGTGACAGCAGCGGCAATCCACCTGTCACTCAAGTGGCCACGCCCTTAATTATGCAGAACTTTAAGGCTTAATACAATTTAAACGGATGAGTTATAAAAAAATTCACCCCCCTCACAGTTGTCATGAAGGGCAAAATTAGCTATATAGACCAAAATAATTTTTTGAACCAGGCTGTAAACATGTTTTTTTCTGCTGTAAAGTTGGGCATTTTAACATGGGGAGTCTATGGGATTGACTCCCTTTTGCAGCCAGCCTCTAGCGGCCAGTTGATGAATGACATTTTAAGTCACTTCCTTGTTGGCTTCACGAGAGAGAGGGGGAGGTTGCCGCTTGGTGAAGACCAATAAAACATGCTGTCACAAGTCTCAGAGAGAGAGAGAGAGAAAGACCAGTCAGAAGAGAAAATTAAATGATTAAAAAGCAGATGAGTGTTTGATTGTGCTATTTTATTATAATCTCATTCAAACCTAACCTTTCTTTCCAACAAGCCTCAGCAGGTTCCAAAGAGCCTTTGAAAACAATCTAGGTGGGCAGGGGTGACAGTGTTTGTTCTAACGGCTGATATCTTCATCTGCCAACTACATCAGTGGCCAGAGAAAGTAAACAACTCAAAGGAAAGTCATTTTTTGAATCTCAGTACAGTCATTTGCCATTTAATCAGAGAATGTCAGACGTGTACCCAGCAGCAAGTCAAATGACTTCTTAAAGCTTCTATTAATATGATCAAAAACCTAATTTTCTTTAGCAGATCATCTATTAAAAAGGAAGAAATAAAGTTTGTTATCTCTCATTTCAGATCAGATCCATTCAGAAGCATGATAATGATGATGCTGGAAATAACTGGAGGCTTTTAGTAGTTAAACACAAACAAAACAACAAGTTACTCTGACTGTAAATAAGATTTTAAAAGTTAGACTTGTTCAGTTTGAGAAACCGCTTTCTGTACCGATCCCCCTGCCAAGCACTTGATGGTTCCCCTGCTATGTTTCAGACACCCACAGTGATGAGTCCTGCGCCTCCAGCGAACTCCATAACCTCTTCACATTTACCCACTGACCTACGGCACCACCACGAGAGGACGGCAGGCCCGCCATTAATAGAACACGAGCCCCTGTGCTCCGGGAGAGGAGGATGAGGAGGTGAGGAGGTGAGGGGTGTTATGGAGACAGGGACGGGTTCATTTGTATGCCCCCTGCCAAGCATGTAGATGGGAGATGAATCTCAATTTTTTTAGACCCGTGGAAAAAACGGGCAGTTTATTGTGTGTCACTCTCAATCTATTTCATTTACACCTTGTGTGGACAATCCTATCCCTTGCCTGGCAGTGACAAATGCGGTTCATTTATTTATTCAAGAGATTAAACACAAAAGCTAGACACAAGATCCATGTCCAAAACTGGTATGATGTGTGATTGTGAATATAACTGCCAAACAAACAATGATCAAGAACTCAAAGTGAGGAAAAAAACATTTACTATTCATTGTGTGGGCTAAACTTTGATTTGGTCCAGAGTTTTCTATCCTTCCACAACTCCAAAAACTGAAAATACTCACATTACAAGCCTGTTAGACTGTATATCATCATGGTCCTTACAGCACAGAAAATGTCAGGCAGAGTATAATGCTAAAAAAATTCAAGCATTCGAAAATAACAATGCTATCATTATTTACTCATCCTCATGTCAATCATGTTGAATAATGACTTAAATATCAATGTGTTTGTTACACAAATATATATGGCTTTAGAAAGCTTTATGCTCACCAAGGCTGCACTTACTGGATCAAAAATATCGTTGTGAAATATTATTACAATTTAATATATCTGTTTTCTATTTTAATTTATTTTAAAATAATTGTATTTAATTAATTTGTTCCTATGATGGCAAAGCTGATCACATGATCCTTCAGAAATCATTCTAACATGCTGATTTGCTGATCAATACTGAAAACAGTTGTGCTGCTTAATATTTTTGTGGAAATTGTGATACATTTTACTAGATTTTTTGATTAATATGTAAGTTCAAATTTAATATACAAGTATATTAATAATATATAAGTTCATAATTTATTTAAAATAGAAATATCTGGTAACATTATTAATGTCTTTACTGTCACTTTTGATCAGATGAATCCCTCCTTGCTGAATAAAAGTCTTTCTTTCTTTCAACAAAATAAAAAATAAATAAAAACTTACTGACCCAAACTTTTGAATGCAAGTCATATGGGCCAAATCATGATGTTTCTTTTTTCTTTTTACAGACTTTTGTTATGGAAAAGATAAAAAATGTTTGGAATGACATGTGGGTGAATACTGACTGTTCCTTTTATTTGCTGATAAATATTTAAAGGAATATTCTAGATTTATAAAAGTTTGTGGCATTGACAGACAATATTTTTAATTCGTCCCTTAGTTGGTAAAAACATACCAAGAAAAAAATAAATAAATAAAGTGATGCACGATGAAAAGAAAAAAGTACATCAGAGGGTTTAAAACAGAAATGTGAAAGCTTGTATTTTTGTAAAAGCAATAACATTAATTATTCAGTTTAAAAAGTTTATTTTATCTCTGCTAGTTTATTGTTTAAATAGTCATTTTGTAGTGAGATTATGTTTTTATTAAGATGAACCTCTGGTTATGCATTATTGATTTAATTCTTGTGAGTGGAGTTTACTCCATGTAAACAGATTCTATGAAAAGGTTAGTAATTGAATCTATTACACCCATGCTAAAAGTTACTGTATAGTTTCAAACTAGTTATATATTTTCTGTATACTTGCCCCACAGGCTTCCATTATAAGCGCAATATTGTACATGCATTTTCCTGTTTTTACAAACTGGTTGAAAATATCTTGAGTAAATCGACAAGATTTGTATCAACAGCTTCCTGGAATTTTTCTTTAAGAGGATAAAAACACTTCAATTGTATAAACCTTTAAAGGGATAGTTCACCCAAAAATGAAAATTCTGTCAGTAATTACTCCCCCTCATGTCGTTTCAAACCCGTAAGACCTTCGTTCATCTTCGGAACACAAATTAAGATATTTTTGATGGAATCTGAGAGCTTTCCGATCCTGCATAGACAGCAATACAACTGAAATGTTCCCAAGTCCAGAAATGTAGCAAGGAGATCGGTAAAATAATCCATGTGATATCAGGGGTTCAACCGTAATTTTACGAAGCTACGAGAATACGTTTTGTGTGCAAAAGAAAAAAAAAAGACTTTATTCAACAATTCGTCTCCTCCGCATCACCCTGTAGCGCCTTTTTGGAGAATATCAGCTGGACGTAAACAGCGTATGCTGTTCTGTGTCAGCTGCGTCACGCCAGATCTGTTTCCTACCTACATTGTTGTGATTTGATGTTTTAAAATAAAAAATTTTTTTAAACATTCCTGTCTGGTCAATACAGCAGCTACTGCTCCATTATGCTAATGTGATGGGACCCGCAGAGACCAGCAGCATGGAACAAAATCCAGAAATAAACCACCAAAGTAAAAAGACCAGCTCATCATCTCATCACTTGGAGACCCAGTTAGTGCAAGGGAAAGCTAGGTTTCTAGGCTAGAAACACCATCGGCTGCACAGTTTGACGTGACTTTTACTCAGGGTGTGAATATGACTGGCTAAAGCATTGAATAAAAGGTGTAATTCATTCAAAATGAATAAAAAAAATGGAGAATATTAATTTACATGTTCATGAAATTATGGCTATGCACAGAACTCGAAGGGAAAAATTAATCAGGGATGAGTGTAGGATGATGATGCATCAATCAATATATTATTAAAGGTGACCTATTATGCCCCTTTTTACAAAATCCCCAGAGTGTGTATGTGAAGTTTTAGCTCAAAATACCCTACAGTAGGGCTGGACGATATGGCCAAAATTGATATCACGATATATCAGATAATTTTTTATAGCTTGTTGAAATTGCCATTTTTTGGGTATAAGCCAAAACGCGCTGTTTTCTGTGTTTGTCCCTTTAAATGGAAACGAGCTGGTGCTCCCGCCTCCACTTTCAGAAGAGGGTGGAGTTTCTAGAGCTCGTGCACCGGCATGCCAGCAATAACAAAACACTCTCTCACGCACTGAAAATGTCAGAAACTGCTAGTAGCGGTGTCTCAGATTTCGGGGGTAAATTGAGAAAGCTATGTGGATTAATACATCCAGCTACGGAACACCTAAAACGCTTGGGAGACATTCTCGTCAGTGCAGCAATGGCGGACTGTGTACTAGAGGTCTTCACGGGTCCACTTGGATCTGAAAACCCGAGGTCCGACCCGAGACCCGAGCGGGTTCGGGTCCAAAACTTTGACGAGTACCTCGGACACGGGTCGGGTTCGGTATTAGCTGCCTCGGGTCTCGGGTAATTTAAAATAAACATGCTTTTCCCAAATGGACCTGATTAGACCCGAATTCTTTTAAACTATCCCGAATGCGTAGGTTACTTTCACTTTCGTGTTAAGAGAGGAACGCACATAGAAAAGGAGCATACGTTCGTAATCCTCGCACACAGACATCATCTTATAGATATGAGATCCATCAGGAAAATCCACTCGCTTCATTATGCTGCGTGTTCATGCAGGGCTTTTCTTTTTTGTGTGCAGAAGCCTTTCGCCGGAGATCAGGTTGCAGACAACAGCGAATCCATGATTAGGCTATCGATTTATTTTTTATCAAACTATCACGCTTATTTTTCAAATCCACTGGTCACAATTGAAAGC
>NW_015633546.1:353821-364784 GCF_001515625.1 Sinocyclocheilus rhinocerous
AAAAAAAAAGGAGTGGGTGGATTTTTATCATTATAGAGTGGTTGTGTAAACACACTGCCAACACACATTTATGTCCAAACACCTTGCAAAAGTGAATTTTGCATAATAACCCCTCCCTTTAAGGCAAATAATTGCAAATTTAGTTCTTCTAGAATAAAATGTAATATTTTGAATATAAGGGATAAGATGACCCCCAACCTGGGGCAGGAAGCCCCCAGACTAAACTTATCCCAACTCTCACCTGATTTTTGCAGAATATATAAATATTCTAATAAATATTAACTCAAATACAAAAATTCAATAAAATCCCAGTCAAAGAGATGCATCTGAATTGCATCTGACATTTTATGTATACACTATGAATTATATATTTTATATACATTTTTAATTCAAGAGATGATATTATAGTCAACAGGTTATGATGAATAATGGAGATGCTTGAAATATATCTAATTCACAGAATTATTAAATAATTCTGAGGGGGGTTTCTTAAAGCAACTATCTTTAACTTTTAAAATTAAAATCAGCAAGAACCAGCCTGCAAGATGGGGAATGGTGTTGTATGGTTTGCGTATTGTGAGCCTTATGGTGGACGCTCTGTGAGCCTTATGGTGATGGCTCAGAGTGTTATTGATGTTCTTCTAGTGTTAGAAAGGACAGGTAATAAAATAAAGAAATGAGCTCTGCCCAAAGCCAGATATGCCAGATATTGCATACTATATTTGCATAAATCCTTGAGTGAATCAGTTGCTAAATTAGTTGCTATACCAATAAACAACGCCATCAGTGGCCGCAAATCATTATTACTGAATTCATCCCTGTTCAGTAGTCTGCAATTTCTCAACATCCATCCTAAATCACAACGGACGCTTTACTCTATTCCCCATGTGAACTGGGGATTAACCGCTGATTCCAATCAAACTGCACCTAATTGTGCACAACTGAATTGATTCTCACATTCCATCTTATCCTGCAAGGAAATCTTCATTGCATCCTGTGCACGCTAGTCTTTCCCTCATCTGCGAAACACTCAAAAAGCCCTCCTCATTAGCCCAACAACAGCAAGCACAGCTCCGTAATTCATTTTAATCCAGCATCGCAGCAGTGCTTGTCAGACTGTGAATATGTAAGCCGGCCCGCAGCCTGCCGCAATTCTTCCAAAACAAAGAGATTTGATTCCATGTTTGAGGGTCTCTGTAGCTCTGTGAGCCTTATGGTGATGGCTCAGAGTGTTATTGATGTTCTTCTAGTGTTAGAAAGGACAGGTAATAAAATAAAGAAACTATCCGTTACTGATTCGAAATTTCATGACAGAAATTGTAGTAAGTAACATAATCCTTTACATTACACATTTTAGGTAATATAATGAGGCTACTTTTTGATTACTTTTAGATTACTTTTGACCGAACTCATTTGTCACATTGTTTTAAATAGGATACTCTTGTACCATATCAATATAAAAATGCAAAGAAAAAGAAAATATATTTCATCTGTTGTTACCGACAACATGAAGTGCATTCAACATTACATTATCAAGGTTTGTAAAGGAACTGCAGGGGATTTGTGAGTTTAATTTGTGCATTATAATGTGTTTGAAAGACAAAAGCCTTGCAAAGACAGTAATACATGATTAAATAACTCTCTGAGTGATCATTCAAATAAAAAATGTCCTTGTTTATCAGTAATTGATGTAATGTTGAAATACTAAGAAAAACGTTTTAAAAGTGAAATATTTTTTGTAAATCCAGGGGCCTCTCAGTAATTTTAGCCACCCAACTAGTGACTGGTCTTTGTGTGAATGTCCACAAAACTGAAAGACTTTCTGAATATATATATAAGTGGTAGGCAATTTCATAAAGGGTCATTTAAAAGATGAAAAAGAATAATTAGGGAGAATCAATAAATTCTGAGTAATTTATTGCTATTGAATGAATAATATGTAATCATGTAATCAATAAAAAAGTAACTGTAGTCTGATTCTCCAGTCTGAATATGTGTTGTGAATGTGTCACGGGATGATTTAATGAGCTTAAACATGTTTCATCTGTTCGGTTTACAGGGCTCAAACATGTTTGAAATCTGAAATTTCCACATGCTAGAGGGTTGGATGTGCTTTCTCCAAGAGTAGATTTAAATTTAAGGTTTAAATGTCAAGGCACTTGTCGCTTTAAATGCTGATTATTTTAAGTGATCCGTTTACATGCAGCTTTCTATGAATGAATCAACGTGGGTGAGGCTGGTGTCATTTTTGATGTGAATGATGACGCCTGAGCGTCCCTTTGACTTCCCAGCCCCCTCTATTACTCCAGGCATAGGATGACAAAGGGAAGTCCACAGGTCACATGACAAGGGAGGGAAGTCAAACTCTGGCTCACTTCCTGTTGACATTGCTCTGTATGTGGCAGGTTTATGAAATGGCTCATTTGATGCTGTGGAAAAGTGTTACTGTGTTTATGTAATAAACTGTAATCATGTAATCAATAAAAAAGTAACTGTAGTCTGATTCTGAGTATTCTAAAATGTAATTTTAATCTAATTACAAGTACTTCATTACTTGATTACGTAATCCAGATTACATGCCACTATATTTACTATAATTTGGTTTAATAAATCCCTGCATTTCTGCCACAATCCAGCTTAAGCAGTTGCTTTATGTGCTGAAACACTGTCATGCTGTGATTAACTCATTTTTATTCTTTTCAGTTTTTATTTTACGCTTTCTATGTAATGTGAATTAGGCTCAATAAAGGTTGCACCTTATTCACACAACTCAACACTATTAGCCTGCCATAATTAATGTTGCATTATTATTGCCCATGGAAAGCAAGCCAATTTAATTTCAAAGAGATGTTTCTATGCATTTGCCATTGATAATAATAGCATTTCTCAAATGACAGATAATGTTATAATCGAGCATATATACAGGCGCAGGAGAGAAATCTTATAACAACTCATCAAAGTATGCATGAGCAGGCCATAAGCAGTCTGAGTATAAATGCACTTTTAAATGACCCTAAATGATCCACATGAGCACAAACAAAACAGGGGCATTCGTTTTTGAGTGTGTTCATGATTTACTGCATTTTCACTGGCTCTAATCTGAATGTGTTCCTTCAGCTGAATGACGTTTATTTGATATCTTTATGCGAGTAAATGGACTGTATGGATATTATCTGGTGGAGTGCAGTTGAAGAGGGCTTTGTGCTCTCAGTGCAGTCAACTCTGAATCTCGCAACTCGTGTAGCATTTTGACGTTGAGCCACAAACTGATCTGGGCATTTCTGACTGGAATCTATAGAGAAACTCCTCTGTGGGCTTTTGAAGATCAGCACAACAGAACCTAGAAATAGTGACTGAGGACAGAAGACTAATATAACCTCTCTTGAAAAGAATTTAAAAGCGCCATTGAATTTGCAGTTTGGAGTAATCACATTAACATTAGCATCTCTAATTACCCGCAAATGTACTCACGTGTGTTGATCTTCTGCAGAGAGATGTGCTTCTCTAGCTGTCTGCGCAGTTTGACTTCTGCTCCGTACTTTCCGGTGGTGCCATTATCAGCCAAAATGAAGTGGGAGTGTAGGCTGTTGAGTACCGTTAGCTTACTAAGAGGGTTAGACATCGTCTGGTACGGCCGGACCACCTGCAATACACACCGAATAAAAGTAAAAAAGATGCTGTTCAGGGATGTTCAGGACAAGAAAAATGAAACAAAGGTAAAAGTGACGTGCTACAAAAAGCGCCCACATGCACAAGTAGCATTCAGTAATCATAGATCACTAGCAGTGTTGGGGGTAACGCATTACAAATTAAGAATTACACGTTACGCGAGTTACGTAATCAGATTACTTTTTCAAGTAACTAGTAAAGTAACGCATTACTTTTTTAATTTACAAGAAAATATCTGAGTTACTTTTTCAAAAAAGTAACGCCAGTTACTTTGTTTTCCCATTTATTGACTGACAAGTCTCCTGTCCCCATATTGGGAGAAATTGTAAGTGCAGAGGAGTTGTGAGCGCTGTGTGAACATGATGTTACTGTAGTTCTAGACTAAATGTGAATGTGCATTAATTCATCCCACTCACAAAAAAACAGATTTAGTATTCATCAAAATGAATTAAAACAGTGAAATGCAAACTCAGAATATGACGCAAACCTGCAATAATTAAATATGTTAAATAACACAAATGTATCTAATCCCATTTTATTAACCAATGTCTTTGCTGCTGACCTTTGCTGATCCAGTTCAACCATACTAAGAGGCAAAAATGACTTTAGATAAACTAACAATTGTGCTTCAGTGTTTTTTTTTTTATTGCTGAAGAGAGTTTCTTTTCCTGCGTTCTACTGTACAGACGTGAATTTACTTTTCCTTCAGCCTGAGGTTTATTCATTACACTTTTTGGTGTGAAAGGGCTTTTATATTTGCTATAAATAGAACTTCTTATATTAAAAACAATCAAGTCCTGTTCATATTAAAAAAGTAACGTGAAAGTAACGCAAAAGTAATATAACGCATTACTTTCCATAAAAAGTAACTAAGTAACGTAATTAGTTACTTTTTTAGGGAGTAACGCAGTATTGTAATGCATTACTTTTAAAAGTAACTTTCCCCAACACTGATCACTAGTAACAAAAAAGCTTTATTTTGTATTTAAAATGCAGATAAATAAATAAAAGCACTGAAACTCTACAAGTTTGTTATGTTCTCCAGCATGATTTGAGAATGACCCAGAGAATGTCTTACAGTATCAGATTGTCTGTACAAAGAGTCATGTGCTCAGTGCCACACATTTACTTATTTGATCAGCGACCTAGAAATAGAAATGCCACAACATTGTCTTTAAAACATTCACCAGACCAGACCAGACTAGAGAGGGGTGGGGGTGAGTGGGGTCTCGGAAGCGAGAGAGACAGAACCAAAATCTTGTAAGAACGAGGGGGGATAGAGATCAGTGGTTATAAATAAAGAATGATTCTATCTCTGTGTCTCAGTTGTGCACCAGTCCCCAGAGACACATAGACAAGCTGAGGTGAAACTGAGTAGATGTATGTAGTGGCTAACATATAAATTATTTATAGAATTCATGCAGAGACAACATGAAAATCATTCCATTGTGATCTGGAGATTCACTCTTGTAAATAAGGAATTCAATGAATATATCAATTTTAATATATCATTATTTAACGAAAGCACATTTTGTGAAATATGCCCTGACTTGAGCCAAACAAGTTCTTATTGGTCATTTAGAAAAACAAACTATACTAAAAGAGCTCTAGTTATTAAATAGCAACAGTCACAGCCCTCTACGAACACCTTGGCAATTGAATCGCCATTGGCTAGTAAATTTTTTAGTTTACTCGCCAGACTGATAAATATATATATATATATGTTTGTTTGTAAAATGGCACAGTTTTATGAATCTGAAAGTACACTCTTAACATCAGTCAGTCAAGCATTATAATATGATAATCAATATTATTTAATGATAGAACTTTAGTAATTAGAATTAAAACTTGATAACCATGTATGAATGCATATTAGTCATTTTAACTGAACTGACTGGTGGTGGTGCTTTTTGGTCATTCAGTGTTTCGACGGCGAGTCGTGCGCCTTCACACTAGAGTTTACGGTACGATAAATACAGGTGCGTTGCACATCCATTCAGATGAACTGAAAAACAGCACAGATAGCTTGACGGAGAGTGAAACTCTGATGCGCTCAGTCAGAGAGCATTTGGCGAGTGAAAATATATCTGTGCTAAACTTATACTTAGCCTCCAACTCACTCACTGGCGAGTAAAATCTGAGAATTTATTAGCAATTGGCTAATATTAGACGCCATTTAGTCGCTCCGAGGGTGAAGATTTAGTCGCATATGCGAGTGATTTACTCGTAATGTAGAGGGTTGAGTCAAGTCACTTACATCTTTGCCCACTAGGTCTTCCTGGTTCTCCACAATCCCCCAGGGGGCAATACCGATAGTACAGATCTTCCCTCTCGATTTGGAAGCGTGGTCTTTTAGAGCATCACCAACATGCCTTATGACTCCTGGGGTGGCAGAAGGGAAGAGATAACAGATTCTCAGTGTGAGAGATACAGTTTCACACAATGCATCAAGGACATTGAGATAGCACACAGTTACACTTGATCTTCTCTAGAAGTTTAGATAGCATCAGCTTTCACTAGCTTTGCTCAGCATCTTAATACGAGTGATCTAATTAGAATCTTAATTAAACTGAAAAATACATGAATACACACCAGTATTAACTCCTCCAGTGAAGATCCAGGCCCCAGTAGTCATGGCCGCCTTGATGAGACCCTTGCCGAAGACTTGCTTGAGTTTGGGCTGCAGCTCGAAGTTCTGAAGTCCTCCATGAACAGAGATGAGCAGTTTGGGAAGCTCCAGCTGCCACTCCTTTGTCATCAGATGCAGCAGTAAGTCTGGCTTAGTGTCGTAAGACACTCGTACATACTGACAAAACATAAAAACAAATTATCTTGAGACATTCTTTAAGAGTACACATCTAAGATGTTGCAATATCATTCAGTAGTTTGGAGTTTAAAAGAAGTATTTTATGCTTAACAAGGCTGCATTTTTTTAATCAAAAACACAGTGACAGTAATATTGTGAAATATTATTACAATTTAAAACATGTTTCTTATTTTAATATATTTTAAAATGTCATTTATTCCTGTGATGGTAAAGCTGAATTTTCTGCTGCAGCAGCCATTACTCCAGTTTTCAGTGTCAAATGATCGTTCAGAAATTATTTAATATGCTGATTTGTTGCTCAAGAAACATTTCTTATTATTATCATTGTGGAAAAAAACCATGATTTTATTTTCAGGATTCAAGCTGTACTTGCAAATAACACAGCCAGCAAGACTGAGCTGTCATTTATGAATGTGATTAAGGTCAACATGAAATCAAAACTTACTTGGTGTTTTTGAGATCAAAGCACTTTTTTTTTTTCTTTGGAACAGGCTTTGGAATCAATCAAAATAAAGTCAGACTTGCTCTTCCTTTTAAACCACTGATGTCACTTGTGTAATGTTAAATAACAGCCAAATGTCTGGTATGCAATATCCACTTATTATTATCCAATAAATTCTCAATTAATAAAATCAGATCCCACCCTACGTTTTGTCTTACTGAACATCCTCTAAAATATCGTACATCACTTTATGGCAGTAAAATGGATAATATTTCAAAGCTTGCATGATCTACAGACATTAATAAATGCCTCACAAAAGGAATTTAATTCTAAAAGGTTCATGAATATTTGATCAGAGTTAAAATATTGTAATATTTTTATAGAGTTATCATCAGAATCAAACGGTTGTTAATAAGAGATTGAATAGCTGTACCATTGCTTTGTTGGAGTGTCCACCTCCCTGGAACTCAATGGTTCCAAAGGCGTCAGTGGGACTGAGCTGGGTGTGCTTGCTGATGGACCACTTCTCTGACAAGCTGTCATTCTTTGGCACCCGCTCTGACTTCTCATTCTGATTGGATGAGATGCTGGGGGGCAGGCCAATATGTTGACCAATTAGACGGCCACAACAGCACCTGTGACAGAAGACACAACCATTGTGAAATTAAGTGAATGCCCCTTAAATTAGAAGTCAGAGCTGTCAGCAAGTGATCTACACTCTTTAAAATAAAGGTTCTTTATTGGCATCAATGGTTCCTCAAAGAACCTTTACCATCCATGGAACCTTTTCATTCCACAAAAGGTTCTTTATAGTGGAATGTTATAGTTAAAATGTTCTTCACACTACGAAAAAATGGTTCTTTTAAGAACTGTTCACTGAAAGGTTTTTGGGGGAACCAAAACTGGTTCTTCTATGGCATCGCTGTGAAAACCCCCGTTTGGAACCTTTATTTTTAAGAGTGTAAAATAGACATTATTTGAGGATTTCAAAAGTATTCGAGAGGCTTTGAGATTTACATTTCAGTGCCAGATTAATTATAGTAACTAACAAATTCTTCACATCTTAAAAATGGTATGTAAAAGAAGCAAGATATCATTTATCATCAAGTGTTCACTTTGTCACTCAGTGCGACTATCTTTAGATTCTCTAACAGCTTCAAACAAGGCCACACTAATGTAGAATAATTTCTCTTTCATTAATAGTACAAATTTAGTTACATCTAAATATGGTTTAAATGTGTGTGATTAAAATGCATATTTTGCAAAGACTACAGCAGTAGTGGTGCTACTCACCTATGGGGGTCTTTGGTGCTTACAATAATGTGCACACATTCTCTCTTGCTGAAAGCTCTTTCTATCCATGATTTCTGTGCCTGGGGAGAAACACAATAGGTGTAAGTTGCAGAAATCACTAGAGGTAGAAATGTCAGCTTCATGAGACCAGTAAATCCCAAACTAAAAATAACCAAAGTACACATTTGACCAGTCTTTTTTTTTTACACATTGCAGCACCAGGAAGTAGTGCTTTATCATACTTTATTCCTGTATTAACAGAATTACCTATTCACCAATTGTTGTTCAATCAGAGCTTTATGAACTAGCCCCTTGGTTTATGTTTTACTTTTTAAATATTTTAAATAAATGATAATGTAATGAAATTAACTCATTTGTAAGGGAATTAATTATTATTAATTCATTCAGGTTTTAAAAGGACTCGAATCTGAAAATTCTGAGTCAACCTGATTAAAGCTGAATTCAAATCTGATAGTTTACACTTTAAATCAAGGGTCATTATTATGTATTATTGGCACCTTATTTTTTAGTCACTGATATTATTCTTTTATTTTTCTATTCTTGTCAGTGCTTTTGTCATGTGCATTGATGCTTTAGCAATACTTTAAGAAACATGCCATTAAGGACTTTTCACTCTTTTATTCAGGGGTATTACAGGTCCAGCATTTACCAAATGAACACACTGTCTGTTAGCTTGCTTTAATTCAACACAACAGCAGCACCATCTGTGAACGCACCTCAAAAACAGCGAGTGGTTACACAGGCACTTACCCCACAACCAGACTTCCTACAGTACACCATTACTCTTATAAAAAGCTAGCGTGAGGGTGAGAGGGAGGTGGTACCGTGGTTTAGCTTTAACAGGGAAACCCCCATGAATGTGCATCACTGACCACCCACATTCACACATCGTTACGCCAACATGAACATGGATAATGTAGATCTGACTGAACTCAATGCATTCTGACAGAACTGCTGTGAGAACAGGCTCTCTGCTCTGGTGTTGGTCAAAAGCAATGCATTAACTTTTCTGTTTGAGGTCTAAGAGACCCTAAGGCCATTTTAATTGCTCAAAAAACATACTTAACATTTAAGAATTGGATTGATGCTTCCCAACCCTTTCTAATCTTATGAAAACGAATCAACTAAATTGGAATGTTACATTACTTATTTTCAAAGATCAGTTTCAGAGATCTCAGTTATCACACATGAACAAATATGGGATGTGCTAACATCAAAGCGCTAAAAACAAACAAACAAACAAACAACAACAACCACAACAAAAAACTTATATACCAATAGTTTTAAATTGTACTTTTTTTAGAATGGCATCACAAAATTATAAACAAGTATTAAAAAATAATAAAAATAAGTACTGTATGTAATTTGTTTCATTTGGAAATTACACTGAGATTACATTTAAATAAATATTTTTAAACAATACATGAGCGTTAGATAAATTTAAAAATAGGCTGTATCAAGCGTGCAAAATTATAGACATATATAGATAAATAGTGTCAATATTTCATGCATCTCTAATAAATGCAACAATTGTTCACATGCTAATATTCACTCATTGGTACCAATAAAGTGTCAAACTGACCACAAACTACAAATACTGTATAAAATAACAGTCATATTACAAACCTACTACAACAGAAAAGTTAAATCTTCAATAATATCTGCTACTGGGTGTGATTAGTCAGAGGTTGTTATTTTGAGTGATTGAGATACTATTATAGTTTTTATTGATACTTTGCATTAGTTTTTATTTTTATAGTCTCTATTTTCATTTCAGTTACATTTTTAGTAATTTTGTTGTTTTTTCACATTTTATTAGCTTTTTTAATATGTCTATTTCTTTTTAAATATGTATAGTTGTTAATGCATTTTTAATTCAGTTATTTGAGTACATTAAGTTAAACTACATGAAATTTAAAAATGTAATTTTATTTTACTTAATGTTTATTTAATTTAAAATAGCATTTTTGTTTTGTTTTGGTTTTAGTATATAATAACCCTATAATAACCCTGGTCAGAGGAAAGGAATTTAAAGGAAAAATAAAGGCTAATTGCAAAATTACTATTATTTCCATACATACAGCATTAGGGTCTCTTAAACCCCAATGTTAACAACACACAATCAAAAGAACATAAGGGTTAACAGAGCCAAATGTGCTAATATTAATTGTCAAGCAAAAGAGAGAGTAAAATAGTTTGGGAAGTACCAGCCAAATGATATCAAACCCAGCTGGGATCCCTAGGCGTGATACCTCAGTGATTCTGCTTAGGTGTGAAGAACGTAATCGGTTTAGTCTCTAGTGTATTCCTGTGTGTGTTTTTTAATGTGATAAAGAACCAGGTAAGCTATATAAGATATCAAATGCAGCACACATTCAAAACAATTAGTAGTTGAAGAGACCTCATAAACTTCTCATACACTTGTTTTCTCTTTCTCATCTTGTTTATGAGTGCTGACATGATTCGTAGGGATCTCCAGTCACAGCAGAGAGCTGCCAAAAGCTTGTGGTGTAATTAAGATTTGTCCTCAGGATTTGCCCCCTGAGAAGCAAAGAACAGCTTTGCTCCTTGTTGGAAATATCTCACCATCTATAGGGGATCTTTGCCAACAGGTAATGTTATGGAAGGTGGAGCATTTGGGCATGTAGACAACAAAAGCCCAAAGGGAAAATAAATAAATAAATAAAGAAAGAAAGAAAGAAAGAAAGAAA
>NW_015633546.1:364832-372453 GCF_001515625.1 Sinocyclocheilus rhinocerous
ACACACACACACACACCACCACAGTGCTGATACACCACCTGTCACCTGTGTGAAAAGGTGTCAGTCTGAGCAAAGCAGTCAGAGACAGATGGAATCCTCTAAGCTGTCCATCATGTTTCTCCTCCCAGTTGAGGAGCTCAAAGACTGACAGGACAGAAGCCTGTGGTGAGGGTGAGACCTCAGATATGTGCTATATAAGCTAATTTTAGATTCATTTCATTTCATTTTACATCGGTAATTCAAAAGGCAATAGACACCGTGGCATAAATTACAGGAAGTGGAAAGATGTAAAGATGAAGGGAAAAATAAGATTAACTTGATAATCAAATTATTGTAATATATATATATTAAAAAACAAAACAAACACACACACAAAACCATAAAACTTTGTCATTTTTATTTTACCACGTCAATCTAATGTATTAAAGACTTATTAAGGTCACTGTAGTATGAAGCAGGGTGGGGCTAAAAGTCGTGGAAGCGAAATGAGGCCGCTGGAGTGATTGCTAATGAAGGACAAGCGCGATACACGGCTCGACCACAGTCGACCGCTTCTGCTTCTTCAGGTCATGCATATGTGAGGTAAAACAGTGCTGTTTTATACTAGATACATTTGAGTGTATTGAAAGTTCCGTTATAATGCTACTCTGTGTGTTCATCACCTGTCAAATAAAATGCATAACATATTAAAGTGTCTTTGGGGTTTCCATGTTTTCAACAAAATAAAACCGGAAAAATCGAGGGGGTATGACGTCATCGGCAGGCGACAGAATGACACTATAGACACGGTCCGTGTCACTAGTTAAAATTGCTTATTTCTCTGGATTTAAACATTCTTCAAAACATTTGGGATAATGTAAGTACACAAGTCAGCAAAATATATAACACTGTTCTAGTGGTTTTGGGATATTTTAATAAAAAAATCTTACATATTGTGCCTTTAACTGATCTAGAAACACTACCATTCGAAATGCAAAATGCATTTAATGTTTTTGAGCTGCACTTATTTGATCAAAAATACAGTAAAAACTTCTGTTTTCTGTTTACATTTTAAAATGTATTTTATTCCTGCAATGGCAAAGATGAATTTTCAGCATCATTACTCCAGTCTTGATGTCACATAATCCTTCAGAAATCATTCTAATATACTGATTTCGTGCTCAAGAAGCATTTCTTATTATTATCAAGGTTGAAAACAGTGTTGCCTAATATTTTTGTGGAAACCGTGATATATTTTCTTTTCCAGGATTCCCTGGTAAATACGCCGTTCAAAAGTACATAATTTATTAGAAATATAAAGACCTTCTGTAACACTGTAAATGTCTTTATTGTCACTAACAATATAATGCATAGCTGCTGGATTATTTTTGTATTAATTTTTAAGTACTAAAAAAACCTTACTGACACCAAACAGTAGTGTATGTTTAACTTCAGTTATCTAAAACTATAAACATCTAAATTATATGCCACACACTGGGTACAAATAATCGAACATTTAATATTTCTTTATAGAACAATTTAGAATTTTTTACAATGATGCAGACTTGTGTATATAATACAAATCCACCAGAAAAAAAATCCTTAAGGGAACTTTAGCTCAGTTGTACCTTATATTCCATTTATTAAGTTTCATAGAAGATTCTCACGCACGTTGTACAGCCATTGTATTTGACGTTTATCCCTCTCTGGCTAATAGGCCTGAGTTTAGTATGGATGAGATCATGACAATCTTCTTCAAGCACTAAAATACCTGTAAATGGATTTTGGAGCCTCCATAGAGGACAGACCAAGATGTTTTCACAGGAAAAAAAGAGAAGGCACAAGAAAAGGCTTTTCCATTCCATTATGTCTGGAATCAGCTGAAAGCTTTTAGCAACTGCAAGGTCACCTAGAGGTAACATGAATTTACTCAGAAGGTTCATTGCTGAAATTTGCATAAGAAACTGATTGCTTGATCACTATTATCAGATGCATGTGTACACAGATTCCTTCCCCCACACAAATACGCTATATGAACACACATAAGATGGCTTTCCATGTTTACTTTCATGATTTTGATGCTTGGAAAATTCAAAAACCAGAGGTAAAGACTATTGACGTATTTGCCCCTTCAGATACCGCCGCTTTTGCGCAGCAGAGTTCAGAAAAACTGCTTTGACATCAACTAGGGATGTAACAGTATGAAAATTTCATATCACGATTATAGTGACCAAAGTTATCACGGTTACCAATATTATCACGGTTTTGTTAAAATTAGATGAAAACATTCAAAAAGAACTGATACACACACTGAAAACATTTCAATAAGTTTTATATTTGAAAATCAACAAACAACAAACACAATTAGCAGCTATATGCACTTTTTTTTAGCATAAACATTAAATTAACATTAACATGAAACCCTAATAATAATAATAATAATAATAATAATAAATCACATATATATGTATACAATGTGATTTCCACTTGTGATCATGTGATCTTCGGTTAGGAGATCTTGTGATGCTTTTTAAAGCAAAGTTGGGGTTGATTTCGAGTTCACATACAAACATAAATAGAATAGGCTAATTAAATTTGTCTATTTTAATGTAAGACAACATATTTTTCATCAGTGATAGAAATGTGATTTAAGACGGTAGTGTAAGCAAGTTTAATTTGAAAACGTTTAATAGTAAATAAGACACAATTAGACAATATTTGAATAAAATAATAATAATAATAAATATTTATTTGCAACAACTGATGTAACATCAACTAAACTAACTTCACCAGCAGGAATAACCACCTAAATCAACCATGATGGCCAACCGGTTTTAACAGCCTAGTTTTGATGGTGAACATCATGGCTATGGTAGTCCACCAGCTAGACAAGCATCAAACTAGCATTAATCAGCAAAAACCAGCTTGGACCAGCATGATGAAACTGGTTAAAACCACTTTCAAACAGATTCTGATCCATAATAAAACCTCTATTGTGAAAAAGTCCTACATTCTTTACCTATATTGACTTTACAAGCAAAACTGGCTACATAAACAAACACACATTCTCTCTTTCACACGCACACTCAATATCTGTCTTTATAATCTGCTCAGGTTCTACACAGTTCTCCCGTGTTCTTTTCCTTTTCAGCATCCTGTGGCTTAGCTGCTCAGTTTGGCATGAAAACAAGCAGGGGATCAGGCCAACCCTGAGAGGTATGTGTGTACATGTGTGTGTCTGTGATATGTGTATGTAATAAACCCAGCATTAGTGACTGACCTAAACGGTTTGTTTTGTGGTCATCTGGTCGTTTCAAAACATTGCATCTTTGCAGAGTTAAAAAAGAAAGGTATTGCCTAGAGTTATATCACTCACCAAAGATAATTTACAGAAAGTTGATGGGCTTCAGAATAAACCCTCTTAAAATGTTGCAGAAAACGTAAAGCATAAAGTCATGAGGCAATGTATTTCCTAGAATTCTTAAGCTGTGACAGTAAACAACAGACAGGTAATCATGGGATCCCTTTATTTCTAGCATTGACATGCATTACACATCTGGGTAGTATCTGAATTACCTTTGCAGGATTGCATATGCAACTTAATTCAAATACATCTCCATCAGACTTGTCTCCACAAAGAGCAAATCGTCACCATATATCCAATGTTTCCATCTTTAGGAATTCATTACAACTAAATTGGAAGTTTTTAGAATTGCATGGAAAAACAGTATGTACAGCTAGAGACAGGCTCTAAAAGCTGCCAGGGCAGAGCATATCCGCAAACTCATAGAAAATAACCAAAACAATCCAAGGTTTTTATTTAGCACAGTGGCTAGATTAACAAATAACCAGACGCCACCCGAACTAAATATTCCCTCACAGTTTAGCAGTAATGACTTTATGAATTTCTTCACTGATAAAATAGATAGCATCAGAAATACAAAAACAAATGTAGAATTGACAGCGTCTTGTAATTCAGCTTCATTCATTGCACCCAAAGAAAAACTGCAGTGCTTTACAACTATAGGACAGGAAGAGCTAAATATACTTATCACTGCATCTAAACCAACAACATGTTTATTAGATCCTGTACCCACTAAATTACTGAAAGAGTTGTTACCTGTAGCAGAAGAACCGCTTCTCAATATTATTAACTCGTCGTTGTCTTTAGGTCACGTCCCAAAACCATTCAAGCTGGCGGTTATTAAGCCTCTTATTAAGAAACCACAACTAGATCCTAGTGAACTGGCAAATTACAGACCCATCTCAAATCTTCCTTTTAAGTCTAAAATTTTAGAAAAAGTTGTGTCCGCTCAATTGCGCTCCTTCCTGCAAAAAAAAGATCTCTATGAAGAATTTCAGTCAGGCTTCAGGCCCCACCATAGCACAGAAACTGCACTTGTTAAAATTACAAATGACTTGCTTCTTGCGTCAGACCAAGGCTGTATCTCATTGCTAGTTTTACTTGATCTTAGTGCTGCGTTCGACACTATAGATCATGACATACTCATAGATCGATTACAAAACTATACAGGTATTCAAGGGCAGGCTTTAAGATGGTTTAGATCCTACCTGTCCGATCGCTACCACCTTGTTCATTTAAATGGGGAGTCATCTCAATTATCACCAGTAAAATATGGAGTGCCACAAGGATCTGTCCTAGGTCCTCTGCTATTTTCGATATACATGTTGCCCCTTGGTAATATTATTAGAAAATACGGGATTAGTTTCCACTGTTATGCTGATGATACTCAACTATATATCTCAACAAGACCAGATGAAACTTCTAAATTATCTAAGCTAACAGAATGTGTTAAAAATGTAAAAGATTGGATGACCAATAATTTTCTCCTATTAAACTCGGATAAGACAGAGATATTACTTATTGGACCAAAAGACAGTACACAGAATCTCGTGGATTACAATTTGCAACTAGACGGATGTACAGTTACTTCCTCTACAGTCAAAAATCTGGGTGTTATATTAGATAGCAACTTGTCTTTTGAAAATCATATTTCCCATGTTACAAAAACAGCATTCTTCCATCTTAGAAACATTGCCAAGTTACGAAACATGTTACCTGTTTCTGATGCAGAAAAGCTAGTTCATGCATTCATGACCTCTAGACTGGACTATTGTAATGCACTGCTAGGTGGTTGTCCTGCATCCTCAATAAACAAGCTACAGGTAGTCCAAAATGCAGCGGCTAGAGTCCTTACCAGGTCAAGAAAATATGATCATATTACCCCAATTTTACAGTCTCTGCACTGGCTACCTATTAAGTTCCGTATCAGTTACAAAATATTATTACTTGCCTATAAGGCCCTTAATGGGCTAGCTCCTGCGTACCTAACTAGTCTTCTACCACGCTACAATCCATCACGCTCCCTAAGGTCGCAAAACTCTGGACGTTTGGTAGTACCTAGGATAGCAAAGTCCACTAAAGGAGGTAGAGCTTTTTCGCATTTGGCTCCCAAACTCTGGAATAGACTTCCTGATAACGTTCGGGGTTCAGACACACTCTCTCTGTTTAAATCTAGATTAAAGACACATCTCTTTGGCCAAGCATTCAAATAATGCATATCATAATCTTGTACTGCAGTTATATCTGATCAAATGCACATTATTATTCTTTAGTTTGGGTTAAACAAATAAATTTTGCTTGGTTGGAACAGCAGCTACGCTAATTATGTCCCTATTTGTTTCTCTGTTTTTGCCACAGGATTGACATCCCGTGGTAACTAGGATTTACACAAGCTTCAGTCTGGATCCAGAACACCTGAGAAGAGATGATGCCAACCCCTCAGAGGACCTCAGATGATGCCAACCCTGAAACAACCCACCAGATCCAGTCTGTATCCAGATCAGATGGTCACTGCAGTCACCCGGATCCAGTACGTATTCAGACCAGATGGTGGATCAGCACCTAGAGAGGACCTCTACAGCCCTGAAAGACAGCGGAGACCAGGACAACTAGATGAACACCAGATACAGATGTTATTCCCCTGTAAAGACCTTGTCTCAGACGACCACCGGGACAAGACCACAGGAACCAGATGAGTCTTCTGCACAATGTGACTTTGCTGCAGCCTGAAATTGAACTGCTGGTTTGGTCTGGCCAGAGGAGAACTGGCCCCCCGACTGAGCCTGGTTTCTCCCAAGGTTTTTTCTCCATTCTGTCACCGATGGAGTTTTGGTTCCTTGCCGCTGTCGCCTCTGGCTTGCTTAGTTGGGGACACTTCATTTCCAGCGATATTGTTGACTTGATTGCAAATGATTGCAAAGATACTATTTAAACTGAACTGAGCTGAATGAAGACATCACTGAATTCAATGATGAACTGTCTTTAACTGGAAAATTAGTGTTTACTATTGTCATTTTGCATTATTGACACACTATTTTCCTAATTAATGCTGTTCAGTTGCTTTGACACAATCTGTATTGTTAAAAGCGCTATATAAATAAAGGTGACTTGACTTGACTTGACCATGTGCCTCTATTGTGGGACATTGTTAAAATTACAAATGACTTGCTTCTTGCGTCAGACCAAGGCTGCATCTCATTGCTAGTTTTACTTGGTCTTAGTGCTGCGTTTGACACTATAGATCATGACATACTCATAGATCGATTACAAAACTATACAGGTATTCAAGGGCAGGCTTTAAGATGGTTTAGATCCTATCTTTCCGATTGCTATCACTTTGTCTATTTAAATGGGGAATCATCTCAATTAAATCCAGTAAAGTACGGAGTGCCACAAGGATCTGTCCTAGGCCCTCTGCTATTTTCAATACACATGTTGCCCCTTGGTAATATTATTAGAAAATATTAATGGATTAGTTTCCATTGTTATGCTGATGACACTCTATATAAAAAAATATAAAAGACTGGATGAACAATAATTTTGTCCTATTAAAGGGGTCCTATTATGCTCTTTTACAATGTCTTGAATTTGTTTTGGGGGTGTACTAGAACATGCTCTCATGCTTGGTGGTTCGAAAAACGCATTATTTTTTTACATAATTTACATTATTATAATACCTTTCTCCCCATCCTGGCACAAACGGCTCGATTAGTTCTGGGTTTGATGAAGGCCCGCATTCCGAAAAACGAAATATGATGTGATTGTTAGTTAGGTGTTATCGCTGCTCTCCCTGCTCTCATCCATGCTAGGCTGCATGGATGCACAGGGAGTTCTCGCCCAGACTAAAAAAAAAACTGCTTCATCAGACATTACAGTCAAGATTAAATGAAAATGACATCCAATTTTCTGAAGACAGTCGGTTTCCTTCAGAAATACAGTGATATAAAAACACGCGCACTCAATGTATGGGAAACACTGTAGTCTCATAATTGAAGTGTAAATTCTGCAGATTACATCATTGTCCAGTATTGTACTGTCAGCAATTTATTATAAAAACGTTTTCATAATTGTAACATACATATTTACATACATAATTACTCCGGTGCATGTGTAATAACTTGCGAAAACTTGAGGCTACAGCAGCACTTCTTCGTCGTCGTGTCTGATGCACACAACCCACGACCTCGCCCCTCCCCACCCCCCAACCATTCGAATTTCCATAGGCGGGAATTATTTTAATGATATTCTAATGGGCCGCTTTGTGATATCACAAAACCC
>NW_015633546.1:372734-392219 GCF_001515625.1 Sinocyclocheilus rhinocerous
ACCTTGTACTTCAGTTACATCTGATCAAATGCACATTTTCATTCTTCTGCTTGGGTTGAACACATCATTTTTGCTTAGTTGGAACAGCAGCTACGCTAATTTTTCTCTATTACCTTCTCTGTTTCTGCCACGGGATTGGTATCCTGTGGTAACTAGGAATTACACAAGCTTCAGTCTGGATCCAGCCCTTACAAAGACCTGAGATGACCAAACACCTGAGAAGAGATGATGCCAACTCCTCAGAAGACCTCAGATGATGCCAACCCTTAGACAACATACAAAACTACCAAATTTTCTGTAAAGCTGCTTTGCAACGATTCGCATCGTGAAAAGCGCTATACAAATAAACTTGAATTGAATTACGTACAGGATATTAATAACAATTAGAAGTGAAGGAAACACAAGAAAAGTATTAAAGCACTGAACAGAAATGAGATTCCAATCTAGTGAAATAATTCAATATCACTTATTAAACTGTGTGGGAAAAATCAGAACCTTAATTAAAAGTGGTCAAAATCCATCCCAGATGATCTCCAAATGTAGTTTCAGTGATTACGATCATCAAAAAAGCATTTTAATGTCAGGTCTTAGATGTATCTATTCACAGACCAATGCCAATGAATATATTTCACATCACACATGCCTTTAAAAAAAGCAATTCTGTGCTTATTTTTAATGTTTTGCAGTAACACCCAAGTATGTTTCATTTCAAAGCATTAAGAAGCTCTACACATTTATTTATGGATGCGCTCACGTTCTACAACCACAGCAATGCTCTGAAGCCAATTCAATCAGCATTCGATTTCATACGTACAGGCTCTCCTGGCTCACAAAGAAGGGCTGGATTACTTGAGAAACCCCAGTAACCTCTATCAAACAAAGGCTAACTAACATAAGCTGGTATAAAATCCTGCCAGTTCCTGAGAAATGCAAATCCCTGTAGGCAGAATAGGATTAGCCTGTATAAAATAATGACCATAACTTGGCAGAGTCCTTTCATGCAATAATAGAAGAATGTCACAGGATATGGAGGGAAAGGTAGATAAAGAAAAATAAGTTACAGGCTATGAGCAAATGTGTGTGAATGCAAAGAAGCTACTCAGTGTGTGTGTGTGTGTGTGTGTGTGTGTGTGTGTGTGTGTTGTGCAGGGAAAGCGATAGGCACACATAAGCAGTAATTGAGTGACTAAAGCAGGGAGACAGAGCTTGTTTTAGCAACGTCGAGGACAATCCATCTGTAGACCTGCAGAATAAGCATGGGCTCCCTTTCCCATAGGCCTCCCCGGTCCCAGAATGCGCCACCTCAACCAGCTCATAATCACTTGTGGCATGACCATTCTGCCTCTCTGCAATGACTACATGAGGACCTAATTCTCCCTGCCTATCCCAGACGGAGATGGAGAGAGAGAACAGCTACACTTCAGTGCAGCCATTATCGCAGCATTGCTACAAAATGATAAGTGTTACAGTAGATGAAGTTTGTCAGAAACGCTCTCTCTTCTTGGCAGAAAGATGAAATATTAATCTTTCAGCAGCAGGCAGATTGGCAAAGCCGTATGACGAGATCTAAGTCGACCAAAATGTAGAACATTGTTTAGCCTGGCAGGAAAAGATGATTGATGATTACAGCATATGGTGTTGTTTGGTACCTGCTTATCGGTGCCTTGAGTAAAGTAGACCTATTTTTATAAAACACACATACTGAGTTCTTACTATATTATATGACATTTTCTTGGACTGTTAAGAGATGTTATTGCTTATAATGCATGTTGCTCCAAATAACAGCAGTCGCAACTGCTTTATGACAGCATAGGAAGCCAGACGCTGCATATAATTTCATCTAAAATCCAGCTATGTATAAATTATATTACAGGTCACTCGGGAAAAGCATGACTGTGTTGTTCGGGATCCACTTTAATCAACATGAATCTGAGTAGGATTCTGTGTGCAAGTCCAAATACAATTTAAACGTAATGAAAATAATGTAATTAAAATGAATTGAAATTTTAAAAAACTCATATGATTGTACTTTATGACTAGAAAATCAACGTTTTTCATGGCAAAATTTGAACAATGCCTTGATAAAGCTTTACTTGAAAGTTTTGAAAAAGGTTTAAAGTCTTTAAAGGGGTCATCGGATGCGAAATGGACTTTTACATGTTGTTTGAACATAAATGTGTGTGTGTGTACACAACCACCCTATAATGATAAAAATCCACCCAGTGGTTTTTTTATAATCTCCTAAAATCATTACCCCTTTCTCAAATCAAGCCGTTCTCAGATTCTTGCCTGTGTGATGTCACACAGGCCAAGGCCGCTCCCACGATTGTTGATTGACAGGCATTTTACCTTAGACCCGCCCTGAGTGAGCTGTCATCAGTCCACCATTGTTT
The DNA here is from genome assembly GCF_001515625.1 of Sinocyclocheilus rhinocerous. Lineage (NCBI taxonomy): Eukaryota > Metazoa > Chordata > Actinopteri > Cypriniformes > Cyprinidae > Sinocyclocheilus > Sinocyclocheilus rhinocerous. Next base: position 375,128 of record NW_015633546.1, read on the forward strand.
CACCGCCGGAGCAGATGTAGACAAGAATGTCTCCTAAGCGATTGAGGTGTTCTGTTGTTGGATGTAATAATGAACATAGCAGTCATCATTTACTCCTGACATATGAGCTGCTGAAGATTGAGTGGATTACTTTTGCTTTTGAAGGGAATGCGCCCCCCGATCTGCCTAAATGCGTCTATGTTCGCGCAAATCATTCGTGATCCAGCTTCACCTACAGAAGAAGTGAGTATAAATTTTTTTTTATTAATCTTTGCAAATCGCCTTTCCTAATAATGTGCTAGTTAGCAAGTTCCGCGGCTAAATGCGGCTGAAGTAAACAGTCTCTCAGAGAACTGCGCGTCGCCCCACGGAAGAGAGGGGTGGGGTGAGCAAAGCTCATTAGCATTTAAAGCGGCACGCAACAAAACAGCTTGCTCTGAAAAGAGCTGTTTTTGGCAAGGTAAAAAGAGTGTTGTTTTACACTACCATTGAGAAATTTTAACCAAAGTATGTTATAGACTTTTCATTAAGACCCTAAAGAATCAACTTGTGGAAAAACCCCTTTAAGTTTGAAGAATTGCATGCCTTACAGACAGATAGAATTATCTATAAAACTACAGAATTACAAACAGAACAATATGGATGGATGGACGGACAGACTGACAGATGGAATTACACAATGGCAGAACAATAGACAGAATGACCAATCGATAGAACTACAGAACAAACTGTAAATAGAGATGGATGGATGGATGGAATGATAAAATGACAGACAGATCAAACAACAGACAGAATGACTGATAGATAGATAGATAGACAGACAGACAGACAGACAGAGATAGATAGATAGATAGATAGATAGATTAATTCATGCACATGAACTCAAAAGGAGCCAATTCTTAAATTCCCATCCTGCTTGGAAGCTCAGCTTCTCTATATAATGACTGGAAAAGCTCTAAAATGGGACAGCCAATTATTGAAAAAGTGACATACTGTACATGACTGACAGGCCATGTCATTTAGAAGCACTGCTGTACATGGACTCAGTACTGCAGAGATGGCACAGTATATTCTATCTGCATTTTTTTGTCAGGTACATCACTTAACTTGATTTAAACAAGAAGAACGTGTTCCTGGATAAACATCCAACATCCATTCACAATACATTTTCACCTGCAGAATTATGCATTTATTATGTACTGTATGTGTAGGGTTACAGTGGGTACAGAAAGTATTCAGACCCCCTTAAATTTTTCACCAGAATGCTTACAATGCATACATAAATGTGTTAAAAAGGGGTCATATGATGCTGCTAAAAAGAACATTATTTTGTGTATTTGGTGTAATGAAATGTGTTTATGCGGTTTAAAGTTAAAAAAACACATTATTTTCCACATACTGTACATTATTGTTTCTCCTCTATGCCCCGCTAACTCTTAACTTTTATAAAGAATATCTCTTTGGATTTGAGACTTTAGTCTTTGCAACTTTACAGATCTTCTTTATGCACCAAGAGCTTGTAACACTCTAAAGAGAAAGGAAAAAATGAAATCGCACCATATGACCCCTTTAAAGTGTGACTATTTGTGTGAACCCAGCCACCCTATCTCACATGCACACAAAGCCATGAGTGACATTCTACCACACACCCACATGCCTGCTTAGACATGTGTAAAAATAGCTTTAACTATACCACTGGATACAACCCTTATGATGTTGATATTCTCCTACATATGCACAAGAAACTCAAACAGCTTCAGACAGATTATTGTCATCATTTCTTGTCAATTATACATTGCAACGGTTGACTAAATAGTATTATTTTGCACCAGCTTGACCATCCAGGATGAGTGGGTCTTTTTTTGGGTTGTTTCCATTCTGCCCGCTCCTGCTTCTTTTAATTGAGCGAGTATTGGTCTGTATTTTCATGTCAGGAGGTGAAAGGTGTGAAATTACCTTTCTCCCTGCCAAAGTCACCCTCCGCTTCCTCGGTAATAACGAGCCACTCCTCTCCTCTCCCCTCTTCTCACCCTCTGTTCTGTGAATGGAAGTGTTCTCACTCGGCAGCGATTATTAAATATGAAATGCTGGAGGTCTACAGAAGACAGACACTTAGCTGAGTGTGAGGTTGTATTGACCAAATGCAAGTCACAACACATCAAAATGTTGTCATATTTACAGCTTTTTAGGTGCATTTGTGGTCACTCCCTCTGTGATTATGCATAACAAATGTGACCCTGGACCACAAAACCAGTCATAAATAGCACGGGTATATTTGTAGCATTAGAAAACAATACATTGTATCGGTCAAAATTATAAATTTTTCTTTTATGCCAAAAATCATTAGGATAGGCTATTAAGATCATGTTCCATGAAGATATTTTGTAAATTTCCTACCTGCAAAGAACTTCATCTGGACAGCTTTAAAGGCAATATTCTCAATATTTTGATTTTTTTTTTGCACCCTCAGATTCCAGATTTTCAAATAGTTGTATCTCAGCCAAATATTGTCCTATCCTAACAAACCATACATCAATGGAAAGCTTATTTATTATTTTTAAAAAAAATACCCTTGTGACTGGTTTTGTGATCTAGGGTTACATATGATGTTTAATTTAAACAAAAATCTTATTATAAAATAAAATATATTTATATATTGGATACATTATCTAAAATTATATAAACTATATTTTAAGTTTATATATTATTCATAACTGTATATTTATATGTTTATATTTTATATTAAATCTGTCTGTAATTTATCTATATAAGTCATATATGCGTCAGACCAAGGCTGCATCTCATTGCTAGTTTTACTTGATCTTAGTGAACATGGCTTTACGGTTGAGATTATATCACCACCTGTTGGTTTGACATGCTCTTGACAGTGCTTCATTGCATGCTTTTGCGTTTTGATGTGGACGGAGATTTTTTTTTAAACAGAAGAAGGAAAAACTCTGTTTATAAAAATACCCGTGTACGTGTGGACATGGCCTTAGCCAAATATTGTCCTATCCTAACAAACCATACATCAATGGAAAGCTTATTTGACCAACAAATTGACCCTTATGACTGGGTTTGTGGTCCAGGGTCACAAATAAAGTTAAAGAAATATTTTACAAAATTATCCACATATTTTACCCTGTCAAGCATTTTTTTTTTTTTTACAAAAAATTTTAAATAACAAACCGCAGCTTTTTCTACGCGGTTTGGCCGTTCGTCCACACGCAAACGCAGCACCAGGTCACTGAAACCGAACATTTTTGAAAACTCCTGCCAGGGTGAAGATTTTCAAAAACTCCAGTTGCAGTGTTATCGTGTAGACAGCGAAACCGGAGATTTTGGCTTGTGACGTCAGAGCATGTGCTGTTATCTCCGCCTACTGGAAACTTTTTCAGGCTTCTGATTGGCCAACATGGCTTTACGGTTGAGATTATATCACCACCTGTTGGTTTGACATGCTCTTGACAGTGCTTCATTGCATGCTTTTGCGTTTTGATGTGGACGGAGATTTTTTTTTAAACAGAAGAAGGAAAAACTCTGTTTATAAAAATACCCGTGTACGTGTGGACATGGCCTTAGCCAAATATTGTCCTATCCTAACAAACCATACATCAATGGAAAGCTTATTTGACCAACAAATTGACCCTTATGACTGGGTTTGTGGTCCAGGGTCACAAATAAAGTTAAAGAAATATTTTACAAAATTATCCACATATTTTACCCTGTCAAGCATTTTTTTTTTTTTTACAAAAAATTTTAAATAACATGTCCTGCTGTTTTTGTGAAGAAAGTAATTTGTTCTGGGATTGTCCTCAATCTTTCTGGAGTAATATTAGTAGATTTAGTAGATAATAGAATTAGAGATAATAGAATTATATACTGTATATATATACACACACACAGCAGTGGCGGAGCCAGAGGGGTGTCTAGGGTGGCACATCTGATCGGCTACCCTGGGTGCCACCCCAATAATTAATATGCAACTATTTCATTTTCTTTGTTTAATCGTACTGAAAGAAGTGTTTATTTTAGCCTCGAACTCCAGGAAGCGATGCGTCTGGTGCTCTGCATCGCGCTTCATCTCGCCCATTTCCAGCCTCTCATGTACGCGCTCTCGTGCCACACATTCATTTTCTTACAGACTGAAAAACATCGCAGAGCAGAGAGGACACAGACAACGAGCTGACAGACACGACAGAGCAGGTCACTTTTGATAATAGGAAACAAAAAAAGTCTCATCATTTAAATTCTGTTAGTTTTATTAAGAATTTCAAACGATAAATAGAGTACTGGCATGAAACTCTAAATGGCGCAGTCCGATAGGTCTAACTCAAGCTGACCTAATGACATCATTATCACATGGCACAGCTGATTGGTTCTCTCCTGTATCGGTAGCCAATGAGCTCGCTGCTCAACATTCAAATATATGACTAGTGCTTGCCGTAGCAGTTGCAGCTTGCTACAGAAATCCTCCACCTTTCCCAGCTCCACCTGTATAGTTCTGCTACTAGGTGATTCATGTATGCTATATGGGGGTTATTTCATGTATGTTATATTTGCAGCAGCAATATTTCTTACATGCTCACAGCAGCATTTTGTGGATGTATTGGCAGTAGCAAGTCTCGGTACTTGCTCTGTCGCAGCAGCAGCAGCAGCAGCAGCAACGTAGCAGATCTATTCCACCAAGACCAAATACATTAACATTGTCATGTACATTACCATGCCAATCCCTCCGAGAGTTGTCATGACAGAAATACAGTTCTGGAGCTCTTTATTGGCGTGACGGTTCACATGCGCTCCCGCATTGCCTCAATTCAAGAGAGGCAGGAGTGCATTCTATAATTAGCATGAAATAAACATTGAATGCACATCCGATCCATGTTAAAAGATACACTTAATGTATAGTGTCTCATGTAATCATGTTTCAGTCGCGTTAAGACAGCAGCTATAAAACATTGTCACATAACTGCAGAAAATCCATTCAGTGTCCATAAACTAGCACGAAAAATGTACACTAGAGAGGAGAATTTTGCAAAAAATTATGTTTATTATATATTTACTCATGTAATTGCTCTTTTTATTATAATTAATCATATAAAGATATAACGTTATTGTAAAAAAAAAATATTAAATACTTGCATACAAATCAGTTGTTACTTTTAACCTCAACAAAATGGTTTCCTGTATAGTTTAGTTTAGAAAAGTTGCCAGGTTGGGGTAATACACTGATTTTCTGTCATGGTCTATGGACCCCCGAAATTAGCCTTGGCCACCCCCTGGCCACCCCATGTATAAAACTCTAGCTCCGCCACTGACAAACAGTATATATATCCCTGAGGAACTCTCTGCACATCAGTGTATAAATTGGATTGATTTGAATAACTTTAACGTATTTGAAGTGTTTTGCACCAAGAACTATGAAAATACAAGTATCGGATCGGGACTCAGTATCGGCAAATACTTAATATTCAATAACTCTGATTGGATGGGGCACAAAAACCTGATCAGGACATCCCTCTTTAATCATACAGGTTTGGAACAACATTACGGTGAGAAAATAATGCCACAATTTTCATTGAAGGAGTATTTCTGCTCAATGATTTACTGTACATAACATATCACCACATTTCGTGGATGGTGATTGGCATTGCCTTAGCTGCCTGTCATAATGTGGATCCATAGCTGTCCTCTGTAACCTTGAATGGAGGTCAAGGAAGAATAATCTCTGAAAGAAGCATTAATCAAGGAGGCACTCTGCCATGACAACCATCTAATTGGCTGCTGTTATAAACCAATGAGAAACATTCAATTAAACAGCATCGAGTATGAAATTACAAACAGTATCTTGTGGCATCTCTTTATCCTTTTCACCAACCTTTTGTCTTAAAGTCGAAAGCAAAATTATTATAACTATCCTTTCATCAATGATATCACCCCTAATGGAAACCTTGATTTCAGGCAAAGGAAAAGGTCTCCCTTTTCACATTTTAAAGGGGGGAAAAATGCCCCAACCCCCCTTAGCTCATTCCATCCCCTGGTATAAGTGACTTTCATTCCTTCAACCTTAATCTCATTACCGTTGCTGTTTCCTGAGAACACTAATCCAATGTTAAAGGAGATTAAATATACTGCATTAAAAGTATTGCAGCTGTAATATGAGGGACAGTGCGAAAACAGCTTACACACTTCGGTTTCGCGCCCTCAAACGTTAGGAAACTGCTGTGTTTTCCATGGGAAATCATTAACCGGAATTTTTTAGTCAACCCTGAAACACTTTCAGAGTCAACAGAGATGCTTTTGAAGGTTATCACATAGCTGTTCTGTCGAGAAACTCGGAAAACAGAAGCAAGGAAGCAGAAAAAGCCCATACCAACACACACAACAGAAATGTTTCACTCAATTCACAGCACCGCGGTTTTTCATCTGACCACATTCGGAGGATAAAGTGAGAATGCATTTTCAATTTGGGGTCTGTAATAGAGGGTGAGCAAAAGTGCTAGTGCAGAGAAAAACCCATTCCTCTCCCATCTCCGCACTGACACGCACACACTCATACAAAAGGATGCATGCTTTTACTTTAGTATTATGTATTTATGCTGCAGCTTTAACATCTTTTATAAGAGCCTTTAGGGTCTGAATCTACAGTACAGTATTTGGAAATGCTAAACAGTGCAGCAGAACAATACAGCCCACTCAAGACAGCAATCCTATAAAAGCTGCCATTACATTGTTACATCCCAATTAAAAGAACAAGTTGAGACATCAGCACAATAGTATTTGGCTTTGTAATATTTATAATAAGAGGACTTTAAAATGACATACACAAAATGACATATTGGATTCAAATTACAGGCATTCTTATTTTTCATCATCTCAGTAATCAGCCTAACTACCAGTGTGCTGTGATTCGGATTTCAACCCTGTAATTTAATCTAACCCACATTGCTTCTTCCACACAGGGCATTGTTACAATGCCAAAGATTCTGAAGTCAAAGAATAATCAAGTACTGTTAGGCACATTGGCAAAACCAAAATCTATCAATATGATATGAATTCAATTTTCCTCAAGCATAGAATACTGCTTATTTGCAAGTCTTTTTATAATTTGTTTTGTCTCAAATAAAAAAGGGTTGTTTACAAAAATGTTTTATTAAATAAACATGGGACTAGTATGAAAGACTGTATACAGAGATGGTGCACTACTATGAATGGGAGAAAGTGCAAATGCAATATGACGGAATAAGTCCCACCTTCTAAACAAAAGAGCCAGTTGCCAAAGTTCTTGTGTCACTGCAGCTGCTGTTAGAAGCTCTGGTTTCCATAAAAACAGTCAGTGTGCGTGCGCAAATGTGCATTGGCTAAACCCTAAACCAACCTCATATATGGTTTTTATGCTATTTCAGCACCAGAAACAACATTTTTAGGACAGTTCTTGTTTGTTTTCTTTTTCTTGTTTGTTTTCACAAAGACGTCACAGCATTGTTGCCAAACCTATTTCCCAGCTTTATCACTCAAGTGTATTTCGAGCACTGTACCACGTGTCACTGCTATGATAACGCAGAAGAACACAGACCAACGCAATCACAAGGGTTTTAGAAGGGAAATTGTTGGTAAGGCTGGCAAAGAGCACATCCTCTGGGCACAGGAAGAGAGAGAGAGGATTGTGTTACGTAACCCTCTCTCTCTACCCACTATACTTGTGCCAGCCGCCCAAGCTCTCCACTGCGCCCAGTCTGTTTCCTTTGAACCCAGCTTCTGTCATCTGCCAAGGGAGAGAAAGAATAGAGACAGGAGACTTTGGGATAGACCTAAGCCTCCAGCTGAGCGCCTCTTCATGATGATGTATGTAATGACTGAAATGCAGTGAGACAGAGGTCTGGATAAACACAGCTCAGACTGGCTTCGGTCACACGCTCTTTGCTGAACTGATCACACTGTCAGAGTAGCTCTAGGGCTGCTGTCCTCCTCCAAACATCTCCTCACATTGACCTGGAAAGACTTGACAGTGCATTGAACATGACAGACAGAATAACCAAGCTGACTGGTCCATATGAAAACATCAGATCAGCGTATGTACTGTAAGTGGACACTTATGTCACACTTTGCTTTAGAAAAAAAACAACTTTATTAAAACAAGTCACTTGGATTTTAAATTATGAAACAATAGATATAATATTTGAAATTTAAAAAAAAGCATTTGGACACTATCTGGTTGTCAGACTGTAACATGTTCATTGTTAATGTGCCTTCTGTTAGAACACCTTTGGTGAACTTGAGGAATTGACTTAATACAGTACAGCCACAAAAATGACAATGAGACCAGCTGGTTGAAAATAACTGCAAAAATCAAAAAAGTTCTGAGAAAACATCTACGGCCCTATCGTACACCCGGCGCAATGCGGCGCCAAGCGCGAAGCAAGTGTTTTTTGCTAGTTTCAGCCTGACGCAGTTATCATTTTCACGTCCTGCGCCATGTTGTTTAAATAGCAAATGCATTTGCGCTCATTTGTGCGCCCATGGGCGTGCTGGTATGAAAACAAAGTGTGTTCAGGCGCGTTGCTATTTTGAGGCAACTGAAATAGACTGAGCCATTGACCAACTGAAACCTGGTCTAAAGTATTTTTTTGTTATTTAAACAGCATGTTAGTAATATGCGCCTATAGGCAGGCCCTGCTTATTACACACACAGGGACTCGCAGCAGCACACACACATGCCAAATATTACAAATGAAAGGATTACATTGTAAAAGATAATTATTGTGTATTATTTTCAGGGGGATTTGGTGGAATCCGGCTTGTCCCGTAGATGGTCTGCTTGCACACTTTAAACTCACACGAGCAGATCTGTTTCCTCTCTGGAGAAGCGTTCAGTATTTGCTCTTGCAAATTCCGCCATGTAAATAGCGAATCCGCCATGGAGCAAGCGCAACGGGCTCTTAAAGGGAATGGGAGATGAGACTCTGATTGGTTTATTAAGAGAATGGGTACAACCCTTTTGGACCACGCCGACTGTTTTTCCGTCGTTAAACTGGCAAAAGTGGATTCGGGGCACGCCCTAAGTGCACCTGCACCATGCGCTTCAGACCATGCGCTTAGATCATTAAAATAGGGCCCTTAGTCTCATTGGTTTGCAAATACCAATTGGTTTGATATTTTGTTTTCAGTGCAATTAAATTCATACTTTTTTGAGTGAGCGCTTCCTTAGTAATACCAATACCTTGTGATCCTTTTATCCAAATGTGAGATGAAGAGAATGGGCTGCAATTTTTGTGTAAAAAATCTTAAATTGCTATGGAAACTGAAAGTTCTGTCAGTACATATCAGTATAATGATTTTCTAAAATTCTCCCTCCAGTTAACATCCACACACACACACACACACAAGGGTGTTTCTTCAACTATGTGCACTTTTGACTCTGTGGACTTTTAGAAATGTAACTCTTAAAGGACTTTTCACACCCTTGCGTCTTTATTTAATTTGTCCATTAAAATTATCTAACATTTACATTAAAAATTTTGGGGATGTAAGATGTTTTTAATGTTTTAATTGAAAGAAGTGTGTTATGCTCTCCAAGGCTGCATTTATTTGATCAAAAATACAGTAAAATCAGTAATATTGTTAAATGGTTCTTTTTTTTTCTTTCTTCTTTTTTTTGCAGCCATTACTGCAGTCTTTAGTGCTTTCAATAATGAAAACAGTTGTGCTGCTTTAAAAATATTTTTAGATTTTTTTTCTCTTAAAACATCATATCAACATGTACATTTTTAACATTTAAAGGCCTATTATGCCCCTTTTTGTAATATAAGTCTCAGGTGTCCCCTGAATTTGACTGTGAAGTTTCAGCTCAAAATACCCCACAGATCATTCATTTTATAATTTTGAAAATGCCTATTTTGAGTGGAAGCAGAAACTCGCTGTTTTCGTGCATGTCTCTTTAAATGCACATGAGCTTTAATAGAAAACAAAACCCTGGGACTTAAAAGTGCATGAAGTTGAAGAAATACCAATATATGAAATCACACATTCACCCACCCAAATATAACAAACCCATTTTGCCCTCATAACCAGTTGGGCTGAGTTTCACAAACATTTGACTTATTCAACATTTACATGGAGATAACCATAATATCAGCAACAAACTATCAGGTTTTCATTGTTCATTGGAGTCACAAGACACTTCATTAAAGTGATGGTCCAGAGGCACTTATCAATCATTCTGTCACATATTTAATATAGTTGTCACTCTCTGTCGCCTGCTGCTGAAAGACCCCGTTACGTCACATCTCTGGAAATCAACTCTTTACACTCACTTTCATCAACAACAGACATGTAACAGCGTTACCACAAAACGCCTCATCTTATCTCTCTAGTTTCTTGAGAAAACATCTCCTGCTTCACATCAGAAAGACAGCTTCTAATTATCTGACGGCCCTAGTTCAATCTTAAAAACTATCAGTCTCTCTGTATTGTGTTGGTAAAGTGAGGTCGCTCTTTACTGTCATAGCACACAAATATCTTCTAAATTAATTTAGTTAAAACAAAGTTATGATAAATTACAAAACTATGTAAGTATGTCACTAATAAATACTTATATTATAAATAGAAATAGCCTAGAAACAAAGCTAAAGGGTAAACAATAAATTCAATTCCCAGTACACTGTTTCCAACGCACAGCTTTTTACAAGCAAAAACATCAATTTCTGCTTGTAAAAAGCTGTAGGATATCAAAAACCTTTTACAAAACTTTCATCAATCACTCAAATGCAATTTTATGCCTACTGGAGATAATAATGCTTGAGGATTTACAAAGAGTTTTTGTGACAAATGAGGTTTGTCTAAGCAGCGATAAATAGGCGTGCTGTGCAAATGGTGTGAGTCACATAAACAACTCTTCAACTTATTCAACATGTTATTTTGAGTCCAAGCTATATTTCCATATTTTAAAGTTAACCTTTTAATATGTAAATGTTTTATATATAAATGTTACATAGGGTGAATTGAGGCAAATTTTGATGACTTTCAAAAAGTTAACCGGAATCTACTAAGTAAAAAATATTATTTGACAATCTCATGATCGCCCAGCTGTTCCATCACAAACCATTAGGGGTTCACAAAATCTCAGTTCATTCAGAGTGACATTTTAAGTTGCTAAGAGTTTCTAAACTCTTTATTTAATTTGATATTAAGCACACAATAATGGATGTTTAATTGGCTTTGCCAGTCCCAATCAATTAAGTCAATATTCAACAAGACAAAATAAGACACAGAAATTCCTCTGTTAAAGCCAAAAAACAATTATCTTGGAAGGAAACAGCACACTATATGTTCTTTTGCCATTTCTGGCACCTCATTACAACTGCATTCCTGTCCACCTGAGCCTGGAAATTCCAGAAAGCCATTTCCTAAGAAAAATTGCAATGCTTCTTGCTGATGTTTTATTCTGTGAGCTAAACAATATGACAATTCTAACCCTGCGTCACATGGCGCTGTGATGCAATGTCCAACGACAAGGGATACGTCTATCCACACCAAAAATGAAAATGCTGTGTGACGTTACAAAATAACAGCCAATCAAGACATATTTGATGTGAAATTCATGAAAATGGATTTGGGGCATCTGCTTTAACAAAGCCATTGCTAAAACGAATCCAACTAAACACTGATTCAGCCTGACAAAAAATTTCAACTACAAGACAGTTTTCTTTGTTTAAGATTTAAGGACACATAGTGGCTTTAAAGACCATAGCTTGAAATAAAAAGTGCATTTTAAAAGAAATCAATATTAAACTGGCCTTTGTGCATCTCACAACAGCCATGTCCTCTTTTTCTTTCTCAAACACAATGCCGGTTATTGATTGGCCGTTACATGGCAGGTTCAGGTTCACCTGTCCCTGTGCCTTCTCCCTTTGCGCTGGTCATTGATTTTGGCAACTCAAAAATGACTTAATGTCTTTGCACATCAGAGGTGTGATGACTCCATTAAGTTATCACAGATGTATTCGGCACAACAGACTGAATTGAGGGTGACAAATAAAAATGAAATAAAAAATCCTTACACATCTATTTTACACCTCATTATTTTACAGAACTTACTATAATACAGCACATTACCTTGTTGCATTGACCAACATTTCCGGTCATCAGCATATTTTGGATGCTGGTCGTCCAAGCTAGACCAGCACAAAACCAGCCTGTCTAAGGTGGCCTTTTCAGCAAAGGAAAACATCACACTTTCAAAGAGCAGCCTTGTTAAACTGTCATGCAGCAAACAACAAGAACATATGTATACAGTACACGACAGACATCTCTCTGTACAATTAAAATTATTGTTGACCTTTCAGTTTATCAATGTTACAAGGTACTTGCGTGAACTTACACAATGTAACTCTCCCAAGGCAAAGTTAACTTTAACATTACAAGAACTTTATTTAATGACTTATAAGGAAACTATTCTTCAGCGAGTCTAAAACGGTAGGAAACAGCAAGTGTCTACGCTGCAGGGTCACTGGTTCATTCGCTACGTCGCTATAATATGCCTGAGTGAACATAGAGCTACTTTCTCAAAGTAATTACATGTGAAGGCAAGCAGCTGTGGGAGGAAAAGTAAAGGAAAAGCGTGATGAAAGGAGTAGGCGATAATAACTCGGTCTTTGTGACTAAACTCATTGAAACATGTCGATTTAGCACAAATCATATATTGACTGCAAACGCCATTGGTGTAGACCTGAGTGTGTTCATCTAAGCAGGTTTAGCTATTAGAATTGGAGGTACAGATACTGTGTGTGGGTTCTTCTGTGATCTGAAGAGCAGAACTGTCATCAATAGACAAGGTTAATGAGGTGGTTCAGGAGGTGATTCACCAGAGCTGAGCGTTGTGCCTTTCAGTTCTCTCATTTTGGTGTTGTTCAGTTTTAAAGCATGATCCATACAGATCAATGATGGAATTATGTAAGTCTTCTTGCATAACAATAGAGTATCCACCTCCTCGAGTTAATGTTTTATTCATCAATATTTCAGATTTATTAGTATTCCTCCCGCTCTTGTTCAGATTAGCGGACAGCTGTTGCTCCATAAACATCCCATAAAATGCTTGAAAGCACCTGTTATGTCTACAGTGATCATTAGTTAGTCAGATGAAGTAACAGTATCTTTGTTAAGTGATACAGACTGATTCACTAATGCGATCTAAACCATGCTGCGTGTTTTGAAAGACAGTAGCATGTTTGATTTTCTAGGTGCTTTAGCACTAGCAAGGTATCTGCAGGATTGATAGAACTAAATTTAAAACCTTTTTAGCCAACAAAATAGTTGCCGTGGCCTCCAATTAACAAACCATTTTTTTTTAACAAACTGCAGCTAAATTTAAAATCTTCACAAATTATACATGACAGATTTATTTACAACAACATGTGGTCTGAAATAATATAAAATAAAATAAAATACCAAGCAATCCCTACTGACACGTTGAAATTAGAGATGCAATTATAGTGTGGATGAGCATTCACATCCAAATCAGTCAAATCAAATCAAATCACTTTTATACTTCTGATGTAATTGCACAGCTCTGAATTAAAAACAAACTGGCCAACACACTGCATTAGTAGAAGGCAGTAAAAATCCTCATACATATTCCAAGCTCTTCGTGCTGGCAGCCAAAATTCACAATTATTTTATTTGTGATAAATCAGCTCTCCATGCAACTAAATGTGCTGATTCTATCCACAGGGAATAGCTGGAGCTCATCTTCTTACGAGCTGAAAGATTCTTGTCATTAATTGATTCAGTATTGCAATACTTTCTCTGATGGCATTTTGGCTAAACACATTACCATAATTTCTCCTTGAGCAAATTTGAAAGAAGTCAAAAGTCAGCATTCATTAATCTTTAAAACCTAAAAAGTCAAGTATGTGCTTTGTTTTAAGATAGCGCCATAATTACAGTACTGTATAACTTTCAAAAGCATATCATGATCCTCACACTCCATTTCAATCAATAGCCTCTGCCCTGAGAGCTGTGCCTGATAAGTCCACATTTTCTCAATAGCAGTCACCACCTGTTTCAAGCTCAGGGCACATAAGAAACACAGCTCAATGCTCATTTTTTTTTAATTATATGACCAAAAAGAACAAAAAACATCTTTCTAGTATATATAATTGTCATTGCCATACATGCATATAATGTTTGCTTGATGGGAGGTCTATTAAAATCTATTGCAAATAGAAAATTGTGGCATAAGTACCACTGTAAATACACTCTAGTTTGCTGAAGACTATTGGGGCGAAATCACAAAATATGAACAAAACTGTTCAGTCCTACATCCTGGAAATGAACTAGCATTGTCAATCATGGGTTTCCTTTTAAAGCATTTTTAAAATAGCCGATTTCATTTCATGAGTAAAATAAAGTCTGAGGCTAATAGTACTTGAAGAGGCTTTCAAGTTTCAAGTTTTACAACATACATTACCCACAGTCATACCTCACACAGGAATTTTGAAGCTGTTTAAAAGGACAAAAACATTTTTATTAAAAGGTGTAGTGCTACAATAATTGGGTTGAGAAATTAGCATAGAAAGCATGTGTGTTTGTGCTGAAATGATTGACTACTTAATTTAAACACAGTCCAGTGGTTAACCTGGATTGCAGGTGATTAGTGAATCAGAGGCAAGTTTATCTGCCAATAGTACCACAACACACCTGCTTAGTGAATTAACCTAATTTTTCTCAGGTCAAGTAGCAAATTTACTAGTAGTCTGTTTGTGTTTTTAAAATATGATTGGCATTCTGGGCATACTGTATATCTCAGCCCTTGCTTCAGCTGAAGGGCAACAGTGAGCCAAGGAGATGCTTTGTTTTTAACAAGTCTGTCTCAGTCTGCCCTTACCAAAAGAAGTATACTTCAAGTTTATTTTATTAAGTATACTTAAGTAAATTTTAAGAATATTTTAAAGTATACTTTATGTACTAAGTATACAAATATTAGTGTACTAGTAGTATACTTGTAAATGTACTACTTCAATACTCCTTGGGACTAAATTGGCCCACTTTCTAGTGTATAAAAGTACACTTTTAAGTATACTTTAAGTATAACAGTAGTAAACTGAGTACATAACTAGTTTGTTACTAGTTTGTACTGCAACTATACTAAAAGTGAACTTAAAGGTATACTGATAGTTTACTAATTAAATAGCCTACTTGTAGCATTTATAGTACACTTTGAAGTATAGCCTCAGTAAACTACTAGTTTAGTAGTTTTATACTGCAAGTATACTTGTAAGTTTTATGTCTGATGATCATGTTAGATTTTGTGTGGAAGCATCTGTTGTTTTTCGGTTTCTTCTTCGCTTGTGTTTTGGAAATTCTGTACAGAGGATGTGTAATAGCGCCAACTACTGTATAACAATGAAAACATTCTCAGAGCATTCTCAAGTATAGCTCAAATAAATTTAGACTTTTTCTAAGTATAAGTCAAGTAAACTTAAATGTCATTTTAAGTATATTTCTGAGAAGTACATAAAGCACATTTCTGAGAAGTACATAAAAATTACACTGAAATTATACTTTCCTATTTTTTAGTTTAAAAGAAGTATACTTATAGCACACTTGAATAAACCTTTTTCGATCAGTCTTAGACATCCTGAAATGACTGGTACTTCTCTTTGCAGGTGGACATTTGCTAGAATTTCCTCCTCATATTCTCCGGAGGCTGCTTTGCAGAGTTTCTGTTGAGCTCCATTACCCGCTGCTGCCTTTTGTCTTTGTTTTTGTGCTTCTATGCTCGAAATTTAGCTCCTGTCAAAGCTGGCATTTTCACTTGTGATTTCATCACCTGATGTCACAATGTGCAATGACTGTGACATTTGTTCAAGACTCTTTAAAAAAATCATACCAGTCCACTGCTAATGATTAAACTTGGCATCACACCTCAAATTGTTCATTCAGCCAAAACATTTGCTCATTAGTAAGTAAACAGTTCAGTCTGGAACTTAAAAGTACAAACTTACGGCACCAATGC
The DNA here is from genome assembly GCF_001515625.1 of Sinocyclocheilus rhinocerous. Taxonomy (NCBI): domain Eukaryota; kingdom Metazoa; phylum Chordata; class Actinopteri; order Cypriniformes; family Cyprinidae; genus Sinocyclocheilus; species Sinocyclocheilus rhinocerous. The sequence continues at coordinate 391,122 of NW_015633546.1, forward strand.
TAATGAAACAGGCTTTTGCATTTGGTGCACATTTTTGCATAGTAATAATAAGCTTAGGGGAAAATAACAATGTCACATTACAATTAAGCGGTGTGCATAAAGGACAGCAGATAAGAGTGTATCTATCTATCTATCGACTTCCTGTTTTCTGCCCACTGGTCACAAATCAGCAGCTGCACTGATTGGCTCAGATTGGTCCTGTCATGCTGTCAGCCGAAAGGCTGATAATGAAGTGTCAGAGTCATAAAGGCTTAAAAAGAGACAGGCTGGTGCAGAGCGGGTGTCACCAGTGCTAAAACGCTGAAATAACACCTCCTACAAACAGAAAATCCTCACCTCACTAATGGAGAAAGGGCTATCCTGAATCATCTCATATTCAATATTTAACTCTTCTCTAGCCTTACAAAAAAGTACTGTGGCAGTACTGTGAAACAGAGTCTGAATCAGCGTGTAATACTGTGGTACTGTGATATATGCCAAGACACTGAATGATCACTATATTCCTATCATTTCATGGTACTGCGATGTGCTTCAAACAATATCATGATTAATATGGTACACATAAAATTATAACAAATCAACTTTTATTATTCAGTGTACAGCAAGCTTTTATTTCGTAGCTCCACACTTAAATCATCACATCTCTAAAGCAACTGACCTCACGGGAAAACATGTAATGGAGAGAGCAATACAAAAAGTGGTGGTAAATCTTACATATCTCTACACTTATCACTCGCTAGTGGCAGAAATCAAATGCTAAGCCAATCCGATAACTTCAAGCACGAACACTTAAGACTTCTCTGCCAGCCTATTCCCCTGTTGGATGTTAAATGACTCACTGGTGAAGCAGGGAATACCTATAGGGTGCCAAGTGTGTTGCAAAGAGGGTTGCAAAATTCCGGACTGGAAACTTTCCATGGGAATTAACGGGAATTAATGGGAATAAACTGGAAATTTACAAAATTGCAGGAATGGGGACTTAAATGTAGTTTAGAAAAAAATCTTGCAGCATAATTTTGGTAAAAAAAAAAAACTGATTTAATGCAATTTCAGTTTAATTTCTACCCTACACATTGCTCAATCACATGCACACACAGC
>NW_015633546.1:392886-393324 GCF_001515625.1 Sinocyclocheilus rhinocerous
AAAAAAAATCGGATGCTGTCGGTTTACATTCGTGGCGTATGTGCAGTTGAACGAGACGATTTGGCGATCCATCTGAAGTTGACCAATCAGAAAATGACAAAAACCATATAGTCTATAATAATTTTAGTTTAATTATACAGTTCTATTTTTTATTTGTTATTCCGAATGTGCCAAATTTGCCGTTCAGCGTTATATTTCCGGCAAAACGAGCAGAAATTCATAATTTGGCCTACTCCCTCGAGTTCTTTATGAAGAACAGAAAGTCCATGCTTTTCTCTGCTTTTCAGCCATTCTCTTTGCCATGTCCTATGTCTTCGTTTTTTGTTTTTTTTTTGGATGTCACAAGCCATAGCTGCCACAAAGAAAACTATTTCGTCCTCAGAATCCATATTTTTATGAATGGCGCGAAACGTAATGCTTACGTCAGAGTTTGTAAAA
>NW_015633546.1:395201-423006 GCF_001515625.1 Sinocyclocheilus rhinocerous
GGACGTCACAAGCCGCCTGCCACAAAGAAAACTATTTCGTCCTCAGAATCCATATTTTTATGAATGGCGCGAAACGTAATGCTTACGTCAGAGTTTGTAAAATCGTAGTAAATTTGTGTCGTGTGTGACTGCCTCCGTACGATTTTCGGATAAACTCAATCGTGACATGTATGGAATAAAATCGCTGTCAAAAATAATCTTTGACAGCGATTTTATTCCATAGTATGTGCCAGAGCTCACGACGTTCCGACCTTCAGAATCGCACCATGTACGCCTGCCTTAAGTCACCTAAGGGGGATTCCCCTCCATTTTCTCTGAAGCCACACTTGCTGCATTTGAGCCCAAAGACTGCATCTAAGTTTTGATATTCTAAATATATTTGATCTATGGGATTCACGTTTAACTAGTAAACACCAAAAAAGGTTTATACAGTAGCTAGCTAGCCAGTAAAATCAAGATATGAAAAATCTAAGTGAGTCAGCACTGTTTCATTGACAATTTATGAGGTATGTGCTAGCTAGCTCAAGCTGTGATGCTCTTTCTGCCAGTTTTCTGTTATCATACAGAAGTACAGTACTGGTCAAAAGTTTGGAAATATTACTATTTTTAATGTTTTAAACATTGCATATCTTTTGCTCATCAAGCCTTCATTTATTTGATCAAATATGCTTATTTATAATCAGTTTTGGAAACAGTTGTGCTGCTTAATATATGTAAGAGTTTAAAAAAGAACAGCATTTATTTAAAATAGAAATCCTTTTTTAACAATACACTACCATTCATTTGGGGTCAGTATCTAAGAGATAAACATCCAGTTTTTGTAGTTTGCAGAACAAGCTGCTTGAGCTATTTTAAAAATTCATAATTCTAAATTTAGTTACTTACCAAAGTGTCCCAGTGTTTTCATGTGAAATCCTTTAAAGATTACCCACAAAAAATGACACAGTAGAAATCTCTTCCTCTATGCATGTGATTTTCTTCATTCTTGTGCATGCTAAATTGCATTTGCACACTTGGATGCATTTGATGCCCCAAAAGCGAGATTGGCAGGCAGATTCATTACTGAATGTGATAGGATACATGTCCCGATGTCACACGATGTGACCTTTTGATGGAAAAGCTGTGATATTACACTCTGTTCTTGACATTGATTTGTGCTGCATTGCCTCTGTTAGCCTCTGATCTGACTGATCATGCTCTTGTGTACTAGCATGTATCAATATGATGAAGCAGCACTGGCCATGCATCAAAGTTGAGGTAAAATGATGCACTTTTTGTGGTTTCTGTCAGAAAAATACCTCATTCATTTTAACAATCAAGGCCACATAAGGGTCAGGGTCAGCTGGTCCACCCAATCAAATCTGCTGGAATATACAACTAGTTATTAAGAAATATAACTTACATTACACACAAAATAAGCATAGCTCACATGGACATACCGTACATGGATTTTATCACCATTTCAGTTATTTTGCATATACTGTACTGCAGTACTTTGCATTAATTATTCATGCCGTGGGGAATGTTTGGAACCACAGTTCTGCCTCACCACAGACATCTCATTATTACCTACAGCATAACATAAATACGCAACTTGATTGTGCCGTCATTGTAGTTGTACAGTTAATTGTGCAGCTATACATTAAGCTATTGAAAAATTTGCAAACATTGGCTGTGATCCAAAGCCTAGTGAGCTGCCTCATGGCTTTCTGCCCACTGTCTACATTGGTAGCATCCTAAATGAAACTAAACCTCAGTAAGCAAACAGTATGTAAATCTGTAAATAGTTTTGTAGGGGGAAAAAATAATTTTTCCTTGCCACTGCCTCCTAATATCCTCTGGAAAAGGCTATAGAAAAACACTTGGTGTGATTAGTGCTATAAAAACACATCGGCATTCTTCTCTGCAAGTATACAGTATACATATATCTAGAATTACTCTTACAGTGGACAGAAAAATTATACAGTATCAACTTACATTATATTTTCCAGATACAATTTTTACCATTTCTTTTGGATTTACTACAGTATATAAGCTGACTATATACATGTAACATGTAACCTATATATTATAATGCTTGCCATTTTTTACAGTATAGTACAAACATAAAAAGTTTGGGGTCAGTTTAAGTTTTATATTAATAATTTTATTCAGCAAGGATGCATTAAATTCACAGTAAAGACATTAATAGGGTTACAAAAAATGTCTATTTTAAATAAATTATGGTTTTTCAACCTTCTGTTTATTAAAAATCTTTTTTTTAAAAGTATCACTTCCACAAAAACATTAAGCAGCACAACTGCTTTCAACTGTGATAATAAAAAATGTTTCTTCAGAACCAAATCGGCATATTAGAATGATTTCTAAAGGATCGTGTGACACTGAAGACTGAAGTAATGGCTGCTAAAAATGTAGCTGTGCCATCACAGCAAAAAATTATATTTTAAAATACACTCAAACAGAAAACTATGATTTTAAATTGCAAAAATATGACAATACTACTGTTTTTATTGTTTTTTCCGATCAAATAAATGCAGTTTTGATGAGCACAAGACACTTTTTCAAAAACATCTGAACGGTAGTGTACTGTATAAAAATATATAGCTCCCTTTACATTTTGAAGGCATCATCTCATTTGGGGTTCCTCTGCATCAAAACACTATTGCCTTTCCCACAATGGATACAGTTGCCCATACCTTCGAATTTGGACCAAAAAAAGTATCAAGAATACCAATAAAGTAAGCAAGGAGGTAGCATAATTAAGTTGCCTACTATTTGGAACAGCTTTAGCATCTAATGCCTGAAAATGCCTGTGGAGGCAGCTCACTAGGTTTTGGAACAGAGCTATCGTCTCATTAAGGCCCAAAAAAGTAAACTTTATAATTATCAGGATGAAATTAGAGAGCAGGCACAGGATAGAGATCCACCCACTTGGAAATGTCTGTTCACAAGAGTGCCCTCGCCAAAGCTTGAAAAATTGTCATGAAAAACAACAATGGTGTTTGACTGACACTGATTCGTTCTTCTTACACTGTGCCTATTGCATATATGTCATAAAAATGGGCACTGAGCTCAGTGTTGAAATGGCATGGCTCGAAGGTATCCGTATGAAGGATGTCAAAATGCACCGGAGGGAGCTTTGACAGTAGTCCTCAGAGACAGCAGTATTTACAGGCCTGTAAGGCGGCGTGAGTGATTGCTGCAGATCATGTGACCTCCGGCTTGGCGGTGATCAGGGATCAGTGGTTTCAGGGTTAAGAGCCATCCAGCGACCAGAGAGACTGACGCTTCACTGAATCACTAGGACATGTGACTCTGGGAGAGTCTGGAAAAGCAGATAAGACACAGCCCCAGCGAAAGCCACGGTACATCCGACACATCCCCTTTCCTTTTGCTCGCTTTGGCTGTGGTTCAAGCTATCTAACACTAACTCTTTCATTCCATCTTTCTCCCATTACCTCCACCTCAAGTCCTTTGTCTTTATCTCTCTCCTTTCTCTGATAAAGTCAAGCCCATTGGCAGCTGCTTGCGGTGTCACAGTGTTGATCTATGTGTGCAGCGTTGGGTGGTAGCAGACTATATGCAATCTGGATTATACAGTCAAAAAAATGCAGCTTGGAGCAGTCAATGGAGCAGTGGCTTCAAAAGCACACCTCTGTACATTATCTATCCCTAAAGGCTGCACTATAGAACCTTAAGGGTGCATATTTGTACCTTTAGGGCTAGATAAGGTGCAAAAGTGTAATTTTATTTAAGGTCTATCTTGAGGCAGTGGCTCTTAATCGCAGACTCACAACCTGAAATTGGTTCCTAGGTCTGTTCTAATAAGGCAGGATTCCTCATTCCTGGTCCTGCAGAGCCACTTTCCAGCAAAGTTTAGTTCCAGCCCAAAAACGTTGATCAGTTGAATCAGGTGTGTTTAATGTTGAGTCTGCAGGAAGGTGGCTCTCCAGCACCAGGAGTGAGGTACTCTGTGAGGTCTTAAACAGCAGCTAAATGCAAATAATACAATAAAATCAACCACAAAATTGAAAAATAAATAGGCGCCTAAATAAATAAATTGATTTTAAAAAGAGCTATTGTATGCTCCATTTTTTTTGGCTAATACTAATACAAATTTGTCAGTGTTGCAGATGCAAAACCAGCTTAGAAGCTCTGATTCAATTAATACTTTTCACTTTTGGTCTTGTTTTTAATTTTTTTAAAAATTTCAAATTTTGTCAAAACAGTACAAGATTTTATGTGTGACATCAAATTAAAGAGATAGTTCACCCAAAAATGAAAAAAAAAAATTTCAAAATAAAGATTTTATGTGTGACATCAAATTAAAGAGATAGTTCACCCAAAAATGAAAATTCTGTTATTAATTGCTCATCCTCATGTCATTCCAAACCCACAAGACCTTCATTCATCTTCCGAACACAAATTAAGATATTTTTGATGAAATCTGGGTGCTTTCTGACCCTGCATGGACAGCAACGCAACTACCACGTTCAAGGCACAGAAAGCTCAAGTCTACAATTTTTCTAAAAGTCTTTGTGGTTCTGAGCCTAACAGGTTTTTTTTTTTTAAGAGATCGCACCAGAGTCCTCTTTGGTAGCTGAGGCAAATATCACTGCAGATGCTGATATATTGGACCTCTCTGCTACTCCATGCATCCCTAGTCGCCCCACTGCTTCCAGCACCCCCAGCCGCCCTAGCTGTCTTTCAACTGTCCGACTAGGTAATGAAATTGAATTCATGTTGAAGTGTATGTATAAGTATATTATATATGTTGAAGTATATTCACAGAATGTATAACAATGTACTAAATGTCTTCTCTTCTGCCAGGAAAGAGAAAAAGGGGTGACATGAGTGTCCTAACTCTTGTAAAAGAAATGATGGAACAAGAGGAGGAAGACCACAGGCAAAGCCACGTACAAATGCAAAGCCTTGTTGATATGCTAAAGGAACAGGCCCAGAGAGAGGTGGAAGAGCATGAGCGGCTGCGGGCAGAGGTGGCAGAGGCAAGGCGCCAACAGGCTGCTTTCATGGAGGGCCTTCTGATCACCATGAACAGACTTGTAGCAGGGACACAAAGCCTGCGTCACCCCTGTTTTTTTTTTTTTTTTGCTCTTTGCACATTGTTTTGCATTGTGGACTGCACTTTCACGTTTAAGTCCATCTGTGTGTGTAGAGACAAACAAACACATTGTTTTATTCTAGAAGAGGTGTATTTTACATAAGTTTTTTAAATAAAATATCTTAAATACAAGTTTGTTATGCAGTTTATTTATTGGAGTTATTTGTTTAGGAATTAGGATGTGTAACATTAAAGTATGTCCTGCCACAAAACATACCGGTGAGAAAACTGCAGCCTAGGCTAAAAATTATTGGTTATCATGACAAAGCCTGTTGCACATCTGGCTGGGGAAAGGGACAGGAACACCCCACTCCTCTCTAAACTCCTCGCCATGGCTCTCACAGAGGTTATGAAGTACACAGCAGGTGAGCACCATAGACTTGACCCGTTCCAGGTTGCAGTCATTGCGTTTCAGCAAACATCTCCAACTTCCTTTCAATTGGGGTAACCCCCATCTTTGCTCGAAGTAAAGGGACAGTTCTTTCAGCTTTTCTGCATTTGGCATCTGAATGACTTCAGGCAACAGGATGGTTTCAACAGAGGAGCAGAAGTCTTTAACACAGTCACAGGCAGTTGAAATGTGACCGGCTAGTTACTATAACTTAGCTCCTAGAACTATGCAGTGCGAAAGCGGCTTATGTGTGTGTGGCAGCATGTGGAACATTCAGTCCTGAGCGGTGAGGAAGGATTAACAGAAGAGACTCACTGCCAGAGATTCGGGACTCACTACTGTGACCACACACACCAACTGACCACCAGCACTGAAACCCAGCAGAGCAAACACAAAAACTGCCTCCAACCATCCAACTTAAATACATTCAGGGGTGAAAGACTGAGGCAAGGGCTTCAAAACCTTGAACAAAACAGATCAGGGCAGAAAAAGGGCAAACTGGCTTTGGGTACAAACTATAGATAGATAGATAGATAGATTCTTAAATAGATGGTTCACCCAAAAACAATTTTGTCATTGTTTATTCAACCTAATGACATTCCAAATCCATATGACTCTAACCAGCAGCTCAGACGTTATGCTAGATGTGTTCCACAGAAGAAAACAAGTTTGAAATGATATGAATGTAACTGAACAATGACAGAATTTTATTGTTTTGTGAACTATCACTTTAACCAAAGGTATTTGATAGAATGTTTTTTAGGGACTGCTCTTCCATGAAATGTGTGTGTTGGAACACCGCTTGTGTGAAAGATTGCTGTGTTATGTTTCTGCCTTATCACCAAATAACATCTAATCCTCATTATGCTTTAGCCTCACAACCAATAAGCATTATGTTTCACAAATTACTTGTTTACCTGAAACAAACAAGTACTGTGTGCAGATATCTGAACAAATTGTACTTGACGTCCATGATAAATTCATAAAAAATGCTAAGTCATTACAGCTTGAAACTTTTTCATCACACAGATGATTTTCCCATTTACCGCGCTCTGAATTATCGAAACCCTCAGGGTCATTACCCAATGTCAGCGTGTCTTCGCTCTCCAAGGGGAGGAGATGGCATCTCTGTGCTCAAATTTAGATGCAATTCCTACTGAGCACGACTGTTACAGCATTCCCTGAAAACATTCCCTTCTTTGCTTGTGTACCACACAAATGGAACGCCAGTATTTCTCACAAACGGGCCGCTCTTTCTGTGATATGTTAGATAAGTGCAATAGCTCCTGTGATAGCCGTGGATTCCCGTTATGCATCTCTAATGAATAATACTGCAGATTTTGCAGGCCTGCGGCAAGCTTGTTTGATGTATTACACGATAAGCAGCTGATTTGAATGTGGCGGTGAATGATGAGGAGGTATGATGATAGGGGAGTGCATGAGAAACATGTCCAGAAAAACCATCCATACACAGGTTTCCTCACAGGTTGACATCACAATCTTGATGCTAACAAAGAACATTTGACCTCAATTGGTGCATTCATTATTAAAGTTGCTGCCTCCTGACACACATTTTAATGTTTGTTCCTTATGATTTCCATTCATGCTCTGCTGATAATGACTAAATACACATTTAAAGGTGAAGTGTGAAATTTCTGTGCCTCAACAAACAGAAGAGCAAAAATAGTGTTTCTGGTTTCTCAGAAATTCCCACTTATTTCTCATTGGTTGGCAAAAGAGATGGTCCCGCCCCAAAACACTGCCAGTAATGCTGCTGTTTTGGATGCCCAAAAAGCACACAGGGAATCATACTACAAATTAGTTATTTATGATCGTGCCTTCAAATTATTCTAGAAAATAGTTTTAAATAATAAAGCACTTCACCTTTTCTGAAGTCATCCAACAACGAACAAAACTATCCAGCCATCTTCTCTGAGCAATGTTTTATAAAAATGATACATATGAAATACGTGTATCATAGTATATAGTACTTTTTTGTTCAATATAATATTTAGAATCTAATAATTTAAATAAAATTATTCACCATACATTTCTACATTTGTACATGCTCTCCATAAGCTTTATGAATTATAATGAAGACACCAACTGAAAAACATAATCAGGCTATTGTGTATATGCCAAACAAATTCTTTATGCCAACACCACATTACAGTTAATCTAGGAAATGCCTTCATTGTCGGCTGTTTTTCGCTCTTGTGTCATTGGACTTTAATGGTTCAGTGCCACTAGCTCTGAGTGGGAAGATTCTGCTTCCAGGTTTCAAGATTTTACAGCATTCAGCTTCAAATTAATGTCCCAAAACAGAGGAGTACTATGATGGACACACATCTAGCCTACACATACATAAAAATAATACATACATTCACATATTCTCATATAGCCATTGGCTATATATGCACAAATACACACAGTCATCTCATTTTCAAGGACTGTTGTTTTAGAGCTGAATTTACACTACAAAGCCGTCACGAGCCGGGATTCCATCCATATATGATTATGCAGGACATTGCATAAAAAGATGGTTGTAAATACCAAGAAGTGAATTAAATGTCAAAAAGGCAGAAAGAAAGACAGATAGATAGAACAGAAAGACAGACAGACAGACAGACAGACAGATAGATAGATAGATAGATAGATAGATAGATAGATAGATAGAACGATATGAAAATGAAAATTTTACCCCCTCAAAAAGAATTACCCCCTCTAAAACATAAAGAATAAAAATGGGTCTTCAAAAAGGATCTATACATAGAAATAGACAACTTGATCTCATAAAATGTGGTTTTACAAACCGTACATTTACTTACGTTTTCACACTAAAACGTACAATATTTACTTTGTTTGCCGTGGGACAGACGTTTTCACCAGCATGCTATGACTGACAATAGAACCATAAAATACACCAAAAACGCAACAATTACAAAAGGATCAATTTTATTCTTGCGCTGTAATAGTTATGGTTAGGTTTAGAGGTAGGAGTGTGACTATAGGAGGAGGATTAGCAACTATAAAAAATATCGTTTTATATTGTTACTAAAATGGTAATTTCCCTGCATATTTCGGTCTGGTATGTTTTATATATTTTTATACTCGCTATACAATGGGTAGGTTTAGGTTTGGGGATAGGTTAAGGGGTCTAAAAATCAAAATCGCTGATCAATACAATTCTAAAAATGCATTGATACAAATATCTTAATGACATAGAAGATTCGTAAATATTTCACTTTTTTTTTGCTAAAAATACGTAGCAATTTTTGTTTTAAATGTTGTAATACGTCCAAATTGTACATTTCAGCATCATTAAAAACTTACATAAATGTACGTTTTGTGCTTGTAAGCGTTACGTACTAATACCTAGGTATAAACAATGAGACCAGGCTGAAATAGAAGGGGAAGATCTAATATGTAGGGTGAAGACTATTCCAGAGAATTAATAGAGATAGACAGATACATTAGACAGACAGATAGATAGACAGATAGATAGAGTAGCTTTCTATGCTGTCACAGTGAAGCAATCCAATCATGCCCTTTGCTCACCTTTACAGTAGTTTTACAGTTCAGATGGGAACTTCTGTTTCATGAGGTGTGAAGGAGGTATTTGTTAGCAGACAGGGTAAAGCCCCATGTGTTTCTATTCCTGAAACAGTGGAAGTTATTCTAAGCTGGGCCGGGACATACGCAGACACGTCATGTCATTCACACCTCAGAAAAATGATAACACACTGTCCAGCACCATAAGGACGGGAAATGAATGAATAAATCAAGGACATGGCAGTATAGGGATGATCGTGTGAGAACATGAGGGAGTGATTGGGTGAAAACGAGGTGTGGTGAGCCAGGGACAGCTGTGGAGGAGGGCTGGATCTGGGACTCAGGGGTGAGGAGATAAAAATAGCTCACTTTAAGGAATGAGAAAGAAACTGGAGCACAGGTCCAATATCCATTAAATCTGAAATGTGGGGACTGTGTGTGAACACACACACACACACACACACACAAACACACACAAACATCAAATATAGAGATATAAGAAACAGAGGGGTTCCTGAAAATAGCCCTTGGTTCCACTCTCATTTTGTGTGTTCACACATTCAATTTATTCTGGCCACACAAATTGTACAGTGTAAACAGACACACACACACACACACACACACACACACACACACACCCATTTGCAAGCGCAAAGACAAGAGCAAAGGAAAAAAGATTAAAAGTGATTTCCATTCTGAGAATCTCATTGCATACGTCTTTGACATGGCTATGCAGCACATTTTAAAGACGAGGGAAGCTTATTACTTCTGGCCAACTTCAAAGGGCCGGTCCAGTTCAGAGCCCATTCATGACTTGCCCATTGAGGGAAGCTAATTCCAAATCCTCCATTTAGAAAGAGGGAGGGAAGACTGTCCTGTTTAACCTCATAACTGAAACTGTGAATGTTTTCCAGGGAAATGGCAGGAAACCAGGAGGAGCTGCTTGGTGATGCAATGTTTTTATTTTATTTTTTGTCCTCTGTTCAAGACTATGTAAATAAAAGCACATGGTGCTCATTAATTTCAAACCAAAATTAGTTTAAAAGGAAAACTCAGAAAAGAATACTATTGGCTTTGAAAACTTTGAAAGCCCAGAGACGAACCAATATACTGCACAAAGACTAACATATGGAGAGCCCGTTTCTGTTGTCTTTGTGGGGAAATCTGAGGATAATCTCATGGGAAATCATAGAATATTCATTCCGAACTTCATTTTTTTTTTTTTTTGCTTTAAAAGAATTCAGGCATAGGTAACCCGAAAATAAATCAATGGTCAACGGTCAAAACATATCTCAAAATGTAAATTTTTATGTTTCACAGAAGAAAGTAAGTCATACATGTTTGAAATGACTTAAAGTTAAGAAAAAGACTGAATTCTATTTTGAGCGAACTATCCCTATAAGTTTTGATAGTAATATTCAAAAGAATAAAGAACAGAACATACAAGGATTGTCCAAGACATTTTCTAAAGATGTTAGTGCTATTTTTCTACTCAGATATGCAGAGTCACAGCTAATTCAAGCAATGCAAATTGTATTTATTTAGACAGGAAGATGTTTTCGCTTGGACTTGCATTTAAAACCAATGCATCATTTATCAAAGGAAGGTCAGTCTTTTGTTGTCCAAGGTCTCTGTGATCAAAGACCTGTGATTCAGAAAGTCACTCTTCAAGTATCTTTATGGGAAGATTTACCAGGCTGTCTTTCATGTTGATTGAGTGAATAATGATAAATGCAATGTTTCCAGCAGGGATGCACCGATACCACTTTTTCCAGTACTCGCCCGATACCGATACTTTTATTTTTGGTACTTGCCGATACCGAGTACCGTCCGATACCGATACCAGTATCGGTATCGGTGCATCCCTAGTTTCCAGTGATGAGCTTCCCACTTTCTTATACAATTAACTTTTAACTGAATATAATACTGTAACTGAAAGTTATTTGAAATTTATTGAACACCTCATGAGACGGTACATTACTAAAATAGCCCTCGGTACACTAACAGCAGAGGCCAGAACAGAAGCTCAATTACTCTAATATCTAGGTCAGACATACCAAAATTATAGCTGCAAACTTTGCATAAGCCTAGATGCATAACCATTATATAGTTTTCAACATTTTCTTATTACAAGGCATCAGTCTTCCTGCCATTACAATCACAAAGGAAGAGATGTCAACTTTTCCATTTACAAGAGTTTGCTGCAATCAGCATTTTACATTAATTCTGTCACACACACACACACACACACACACACACACACAAATCCCCAAAACAATTTAATTCCTCACTGTCTGACTAATTGTATGAAGAATAAGGTGGAGAAAGGAGAAAGTGAAAGGTGTATTTTCAATTCACCATACACTCAAAACCAAAAAGAAAAATTAAGATAAAAGTCTTTGAATAAAATTCACATTAGTCTTAAGTCTTTGAATAAAATTCACATTAGCTACAAGACAAAGTAAATGTGCAATTGACTTATCCTTTAGTGAAATGAAAAATGGAAACTTGACTAAGATTTACTTGGATAGGCTTGTTAAGGAGCTAATGCATTTATTACCATGTCTTGTACATGAATAAATTAATTTTATTGAGTAATACATCTCTAAATCCAAGTTGATGAGATGTCAGTGCATGAAAAATGTGTTTGTGTGGCTTAATCCTTTTGAGTTTTTCTTTTGGTAGCTATTTGTGTGGTCGCTAATTCTCTAAAGAGTAAGTACTGAACTTCAGTGTACAGCAGAATTTAAAACTGGTCTTTTTCATCACTACATCAATCCTTTTCCACACAGTAAGTATATTAAAGTAAATACGCTTTAGTACAGAACGAAAGGAGAAAAAAGAAACATGAGAGTGAGCCACAGAGAGATAGAATGAGAGAGATGAGATTGTCAGAGTGTGTCACTGAGATGATATTCAATATACAGTATATAGTCCCAACACCTGCCACCAACCCTGAAGATATTTGCTGTAGAGATATGTGGTTTCACTCTTCTAATGCACCATGAGGAAAGCAGGACTGTATTTGTCTTCGGATTAAATATTTTTCTTTATACTGATAGTAATGTAACTCTCGTAATCTTAAATATTAATGCAAATGGAAATACATTAATTTAAAACAAACTGACAATAAATATTTGAATGTGACAATTAAATATTCAGTGCTATGCAGGCTGAATATCTTATTTGACATAATGAGTTTACTCAGGCTAGTAGATATAAGAAATATGTAAAACATGTGAAACTTCATTCATGAAGCATTGCAAATAAGTGGAATTGGTTTTGGCGCAAAATTTAAGGAAATATTTAATTAAACTATTCAGTGGATTGAGTTCACCATATTAATACCACACACAAAAACATCTGCCTCACTTTCACAGGGGTAGCCATGAGTTAACATGATACACATGAATTATATACATGTATGCATGCATGTTTCCACTCAGTATATACTCTCTCACACTTTCACTGCAGCATCGAGCATGCCCACATATCTAATTCATCTTAATTATCACATAATTGACAGATGTCTTTAAACAATACACATCCCTTTCTGTCAATTGCTAAATGAATCATGAAATTTGTTATAAAACTTTACATAAACATTTTGTGCAAATTATGCAACAGTTGTTAGACCAAAAAGCACACTTAAATTAAACATGCACACACACACACAAAATATGATCAAATTTCTCTCCTTGCTCTACAGCTCATAGATCACTGTCTCTTTCACCTGCTGAGAACACAGACACCTGCAGACACACAGAAATGCATGTTTGGGGAGGAAGTGTTACATCGCTACATTCATTTGCATCTCAATAGACACATCAGCAAACAACTTTACTGTTTAGATAATGTCCAATATCATATGCTCAGAGGAAAAAAATCCAGCACATTGCTGTTATTTGCAAAAACAGCAAATAAGATACATCATAGATACTCTTTTTCTCCCTATAATCTAAAGAGTCCTACACACAACCAGGAATAGTTCACCTAAAAATGAGTATGTATTCTACATACACTTTTCTACAGCATAAACCATATAAACACTATATATAGCATTATGTGTTGTATTCAAAGTCTGCCGAAGCTATATGATAAAACCTCATTGCTGGTCTTGTTTGGGTTAAAAATGATGCCACACTGTGACAGGTCTGACATCATTGACACTGGTTTTTGAATGTGTTGCATAAGAACACATTATGCAAGCTGGAAAATGAAACTGGAAAACTGCAGTGAAGGACAATATTTTCTATTAAATAATGCTACATTTCATCTGTTCTTCACACAAAGCTATTGTATGGCATCTGAAAACTTGTTATATAGTTATATATGCACTAATAATTCTGACATTTTTTGGAGCTTGACAACACTAAAAACTGTCAATGTATAGAAAAGCATGAACACACTAAAAAATCCCTCTATTGTGTTACATGAAAAAAATAACAGCATATAGATTTGGACTGCCATGAGTGAGAGTAAAAAAAATAGAATTTAGCTCTACAAAGGGAGACTATTTGTACATATCCACTTCTATAGACACTTGGGAATACAAACCATGTGAAATTAGTGCAACCTGCCAAAGCATCTGATTCATTACAGTGTTCCCTGATAACCGACGAAAGCATCAGCAAATTAGATTAGCTCCAGTGCGATGACAGATACAGCCACATCAGTCACAAACCTTCATTTGCTCTGAGGTATTTTCATTATATCTGGAAGGTTGGCGGTTTGCTATGCTGTTGGACCTCACGCGCACACACATATATTCACAAGAATAGGATTACATGCACAAATAGTGAAATACCCAACCACCTCCTTGGTGCTCTGTTGACAAACTACACCTCAGCAGAGCTGGACAAACACACAGCTGTTTACTCATCTCTGAGATAATCTCATATGTAGGGCATCAGTCTTTCCAACCTGTAATCTTCAACTCCTCTGGTCAGGCACCTACACAGAACACCTGCAGCTGAAAACTCCATCTGCTCGCTAACCCTAATCAGAAACATTCACCTTAAAGTCAACTTATAGGTCAAATATGTTGCACTGGTAAACCATAATCAATCTAAATTCCCGCCCACCATTGTTATGTAACTCAACAATAGAATGTATTATGCAAAACACAAGCACAGCTCATACTCTTATGATTTAAATTCACAAGCAAAGAGACTATGTTTACTACAAAATACACTTACAGCTATGAAAACAGCAAAGATCCAAACGCAACTTAAACAGTAATAAAAAATATGCGACAATTATTTATTTTTAATCCATACAATACAACTGGACTGGACATTTCAATTGCATATGCGGTTGTGTCACACATCAGTATGCGAGTGTGTCCTGCAAAAATGAACACAGAACAAGTTGTTATGTCTGATTCATGAACAAATTACAGATATACTCACATCACTCAGGAGTAGAAACAAATTCCAAACAGCTTGCAACAATATAATATTTGCGAACATTCAGACACCGCCCGCTATGAAGAGGTTCTTTTTTAATGAATGAATCAGAAAAGATTCATGAAACAACATCGAACTCGCTTGTGAGTTAGCGGGTTGAATCAGACACACTTAGTGAATTGTTGGGTCCCACTTTATATTAAGTGGCCTTAACTACTATGTACATACATAAAAAAATAAGCACAATGTACTTATTGTGTTCATTTTGTATTGCATAACACTTTTGCTGCTATTGAGGTGGGATATGGGTAAGGTTAGGGACTGGTTTGGTGGTATGGGTAGGTTTATGAGTGGGTTAAGGTGTAAGGGATGGGTCAACAGTGTAATTATAAATGTAATTCCAGAAATTAATTACCTATGTACATACATAAAAAATAAGCACAATGTACTTATTGTGTTCATTTTGTATTGCATAACTCTTTTGCTGCTATTGAGGTGGGATATGGGTAAGGTTAGGGACTGGTTTGGTGGTATGGGTAGGTTTATGGGTGGGTTAAGGTGTAAGGGATGGGTCAACAGTGTAATTATAAATGTAATTCCAGAAATTAATTACAGATGTAATTACATGCAGGTATTTTTAAAATATAAGTACAATGTAAAAACATGTATGTACACAATAAGTGCATTGTACCAAATTATTAATTTAAATGAAAGTACATAAAAGTTAAGGCCACTTAATATAAAGTGGGACCAATTGTTTAAACGCCCTGATTCCCTCACTAAACTGCATGTCATTTTTGGCTGGTGAACTGGAAATCTGCAATGTAGGAGTTGGTTTGAATCAGAAATCACATACTCGTAGTAGGTAATTCTTTTGCATAAATAATTACTTCACAACCGTTAAAAAGACCGTTTTATAGCATGAATGTAATCCAGACGTACTATACTTTACATTGTCATGTGACCTCAGCCCTCTACGAACACCTTGGCAATTGAATCGCCATTGGCTAGTAAATTTTTTAGTTTACTCGCCAGACTGATATATATATATATATATATATATATATATAAGGCCCAATTGAGACTGGAACTTTAGACTGTGTGGGCAAACCTACACAGGAACTCACACTTTTACTTTTATTTATTTATTTTATAAGACACAAAAAAAATAAGGGTTATTAGAGTGATGCCATTAAATTCGCCCAAAATTTTTACTACATACAAATAGAAAACACCCTAGTAGTCTATAAAACCTAAATCATCATAGTCTACCTACTAAAACAACCCTTCATCACAGCACAAAGCAGTGACTGTAACTGAAGTAAGAATCTCACTCTGTGAACTAAAGCATTTCAGAACAAGCATCTTTATTATGAGAACCACTACATTTTCAACTGAAAGTCATTTGGCTCCTTAATGTTTCATTTTAGGAGCCAGTGACTCCCTAGTCATTTCTTTTGTCTGGAAGTGCGAATAAGATCCAGTTCTCTGCATTTCACAGCCAGTGCGAAAAGCAGCTCACGACACGCTGTAACAGCTCTCTGTAATAGTACACCTCCAGAGCCGAAACACTGAACCAAGAACATAATGATCCACTCATAACACTGTGAGTCATGACCTGGGAAGGATTTCACCCCTGGGAGTGCTAAACGAATGTAAGCACTGTCTGTGACCGATCCACACTGTACTATTACTATAACACAAGCAGAAAATTGATAATAGAACATCACTGACTATAATACAAGAAGAAATTGCATTACAAACTACCAGCAGAGTGGGATACATTACTATACTACCAGCAGAGATCTCTCTGGAGCTTTCCTTCTCATAAAGCAACTATCATGGTCCCAAGTGTGCGGTAAAGCTTTATTACTACCTATTAGCTAACACCTCTGTGCAAAATATCACAACAAACGTAATCTTTTCCTGCATACAATGGCTTCAGAAACAAAGTTTCTGATTCATGTGAAATGCTATACTTGCAATGTAAAGGATGTACAAGTTGTAAGTGATTTGTGGGTAAGCAATAAAGCATTACTCTTGAGAGGCTGACAGCACTTATTGCACACCATGCAATGCAATTTTTAATTTAGCTACAAGACCTCAACACTGCAAACTCTGACAATACACTTCCACATGAGCGGAGTACCTGTCATTATCTAATAAGACGGAGAAGTTAGCTGCTTCAGCGTACTGCAAGAAAAAGCTCTTAGGAAAGCACTGAATTTCCGAGCGGATGAAACTGCTTTAGAGAGAATCAATCCCATAGGTCATTGTACTCATATGATGAGGGTTTATGTATCAGTTACCCTGAAAATCAGTGTTAAAAAGACCTTTCTTCTTATGTCTAGTCTATTTTTCAGATTTTTAGCAACTAACTCAATCAGTGCAAGCCAAAACAAATATTTCCTAAACATTTTTCTTTTCAAAAGACCTCACTGTCTCTTTCCTCCCCCTGTATCTGCCCATCCCACGGGTACCTTAAGCAGGCGCACAGACGGAAGGAAGGCTGCATGGCACAGTTTCCGTATGGTCCAGTTGAGTGGCCGAGGAGCATCCAGCTGGTTCATCGCTCCCGGCCGGACGTTCCCGCCATCCGGAAAAGGGCCCCACATTGGGGCGGCGATGCGCGAGGGGTCTCTGTCCAAAATCCACTTAACTCATGAAGCATGACCCTCCTCAGCCCCTGCCGCAAAGCCACACAACCTGTTTCCCCCCGACACAGAGCTCTTCACCTGCACCCCCTCCCTGCCCTCCCTCCCCTCCCCACAGATCCACCGGATCGGGAAAACACCTTCAGGGTGTCCGGGTCCACTTCCACTGGCCACACAGACCCAACAGTGCCAGAGATGACTGGGAGCATGCGGTCTGAATGAGTGGAGAGGAGCAGAGAGAAGAGAAGAGCAGCGAAGCTGAGTGGAAGAGAGGAGAGTGGGAAACAGTAGCTGTGATGTAGAGCAGCAGAGCGGCACTGTCTTGAAAAACCCGGAGAGAGAGAGAGGGGGGGGGAGAGGAAAGAAAGAGATGGATGGAAGGAAGCAACATGACTGATAGCATGCGTTAACAAAGAAACGGAAAAAACTAAATATGCAAGAGATCATGCTGTAAAATTAGGTTGAGAGTTGCTGTGAAGGCAAAGCACTGGAATTGATGAGGAATATTAGAAAGCAGATGGAAAGGAATGACGAATTGTGTTCTTTTCATTTTAATACCACATCTTTGTCTTGTTTTAGGTCTTTTGGGTCACAAATGAAAAACTGAGAGGAAAGATTCCCCTGATTCCCTCCCAGTGTCTTCTATTTGTACTCCTCTGACCTGTTCTCCTCTATTCCCTCTCTTTTCTCTTCCTCTAAAGCCCCCCTCCTCCTCCATTCCCGCACACTCCATCGAGAGAGAGAGAGAGAGAGCAACAACAAAAAATGTCTCTTCGGTGTACTGGATTGAACTGCTCCCCTCCATTGGATGGATTCAATAATACAGCGTTAGTTATACGGTCCGCCGTTGTTTCTGAAAACATGTTAGGGAAAAAAATCTCCCTGAGGGAGAAGTGTTAAAACAAATAAACCGAACAGTAGAAATGGAGAGAATGCGGTGGAAGAGTTGGCCATCATGCATTGCAGTCACTAGGTCGGCATCCCTGAGGATCAGATCGTAATAATGAATCTCAACAATCAATCCCCACTCTCCACAGGCATCACCTGGCCATGCAGATGTGAGAGATGTCACAGAGACCTGGATGGAATACTAAGTAGCGCACCGAGTGGGAAGCTCCTCCTCTTCCTGCTTCCTCCTTGGATGCGGGGTTCTCCTGTCACTCAAGGTATCTTGAGATGGTGAGAAGATTATGCAACTCTTCAAGGCAAGGTGTGTATCCATAGCAACCTCCGTTTAGCAGTGTCAGTGGGAGATTGGGTTTAATGTGCAGGTATGTGGAAAGAGGACTGTCCTCCAATCAGATCTGACAACACGGGAGAGAAGCTCCCAGATACAGAAATTTAGTGAATGGGATTTACACAGAGAGAGCATGAAGACACTGTACACATGCTTACCATATTTATGTGACAGCAATAACCATGTGGAAGGTCATTCTACTATGCAGTATATTTTCATGTCCCCAACAAATACGTCTTAATATATTAGACAAAATATTAAAGATGGAAATCAAATGAGTTAGATTGATCATAATGTCACAATTAAGTAAACAATGGGGTGATTTTATTAATGTTCATTTATTAAATAAAATTATTAATTTAATAATTATATTATATTATATTATATAAAATACATTTTGAAATATTCAAAATATTACAAAAGTAATAATTTATTCAAGATGCACCCTCCAGAATACTGTTTTTATTTTTATTCTGCAGGTTCCATCCTGTTAATTGTGTAATAAATCAAGATATAATCAATAAAATTTAAATTGAAACAAGTCATTATTCTATTTAATTTATTTATTAATTGGCATCTTAAATTATTTAAAAAATTGTTTGACATCTTTCGTTTTACTATTCGAATTGTATATGAAATGTGCTAGAAATAAACCTTGCCTTAAGTGCTTGAGCCCGACAAGAGCATATTTCTGAATGTCTGAAATATCCTAGTTATATTATATATAACACACACACAGGTTTAAAAGGTACTGCACAACAGGAGTGACCCTGTTCTAATAGCAAAAAATTTAGACGTAAAAAAATTGCTCTCTCTCTCTCTCTCTTTTGCCAAACCTTAAACAAAATAGTCACAGCATCTGAAATTCATGGATGTGATCAGACAAGACCCAACAAACTATTTATAAATTCACACGCAAACCCCCAGCCTCTTTCAGACTGGTGATAAGTGAGTATAGCTTCACACACACACACACACACACACACACACACACAAACAAGCAATTTACAACATCATCTAATTACTTTTTGACCTACACGAAAGCAATCACACACTGTTTACATGTCACTATCTCCTCGCCGCAAAACAGTGGTGTGGAAAATATGTTCCACAGTATGTTTGTGTACTTCAATCCGTTTATGTGTGTGCACGCAAATATATTTGAACGTGCATGTACATGTAAGGTGTTGAATATTGTCAGACATACACCCACAAGTATTGATTCAAATGCCAGTCTCAGGACAGACCAAATTATGAGCACTGATTCAGTGTAAAATAATGCTTGGCGGCTCAATAAATGCTTAAAGATGTACTACATTTATTTATAGTCAAAATGATGAAAATGCTTGTTGAGATATGTATATATACACCAACATACAAAAAATGAGGAGAAAACAACCCAACAAAAGCATTCCAATCTTTTTTTTTTTACCAGTTGTGCAGTAACAAAAGCCTCTCCCGAAAATGGACAGACAATGTGATGCTTTAGAATTCTGTCTCTCTCTTTCACTCATCATCAGCGTAATGGCCATTCCCACAATCCTTAGACAATCATTGAGACTGTCATTGTGCAATGCAATATTGCTCTGAATATTTTTTTTATAAAATCATTTGCACTATTTTAAACAAAAAAAAAAACATACAGTAAACCAACAAAACAAAAGGATTTTCAAAAAGTTGAAATAATAAAAAAAATCTCCCCTGAAAACAGACTTTAACAAACACCCAGTGCCACCAAAACTGCTCACTTATCAGGATGCAATGATGAAGATTTACTAAACAACCAATAGGGTCTACATCCAACAGGATGATGCATTTGTGATGAAATCTGTAAAGACTATAGCAAATAACCCTTATCATTATTCAGAAGGGATGATGGAGTGAGAACTGTCTCTTTAATGAGCTCCGGTTGCAAGCCGTATTAGTTTGGGAGCATGACAGTCCCAGCCAATTTGAAACAGTCCTAGCACACTATATCATCCTTTAATCTCCGCAAAACACTGTGATTTTGCACCCTTGCTGTTTCATTGTCGAAGACATTATATGCAACGCATGATCACTATCTTTCTATACCATATTTCATTATATAGACTCACTTAGAACACATTATAACAATCACTAATAGAGCTACGCTGCATTTGTATCTCTTATGTACCCACCAGAAGGTCTAATTATGTAAAAAGAGTATGCTTGTTAGAGCCGCAGAGATTGTGTCTATTGTGATGGATGATGTGCGGTTGTGGGCAGTAAAAAATCAAACGCTTCTTGGTCATCACGATAATGAGCCATTTGCTTTCTTTAGTTTCAAAAAGCACTGGTGATTATATGTGATCTGTGTCGTGTACCGAAAGTATCTGACAGGGTGTTTGTGTGTTCTATTGTCAAGGCTCCATTTAGCAAAGGTTGAAGATATTCTTGCTGATGTATTGTACAACTTCAGGCTTTTCTGTCTGGCTGTGGAACTCACAGTACCTATTTATGTAACGTCGCACTCTGTAAAATGATTACTGATGTTGTCTGGCTTTATAGTAACATTGGCCCATTTACGTGAATAATCATGGAAGAATGTAACCTTAGAGATACGTGCACTGTGCTACTTAATGTCACTTTGAATTATAGACGCAGGTTAAATGTGCACCAGAATAGTTTTTGTTGCCATTTTGAACCCGGGAATGGAAGACATTATGGGAATGTGTGTCGCTTGCTTGTTTTTGGGACTGCAGAGGCTGTGTGCTTGTTTCAAAATAATAATTTAGTTACCCTGACATCAACGGTGTTCACTGCCACAAAAGTCGTTTGATTATTAGACTCTCCTTATTTCTTCCTTGTCTGATATCTATACATTTTTGTTATATTTCTCCTGTAGTCATGTCATTACTACTATCATTTAAACATCCTCATATTTTCTCTGATAGGCTCATTCTTACTCCATGTTCTGATTTCTCCCCTTTCTCCCTACTCATCATTTTTCTAGTTTTTAAATAACTTCAATTGCATCATTTCAAATAAAAATCTGTGTGTGATGCATCTATTCAAACACTAGATGGCCATCACATAAAACAAATCCATGCACCTAAGCTGAGCTGGTGAATTAAAGGAAAAATCTTATTGATCTAGCTGTTGCTCATCAATATTTTTTATTATGCAAATGTGATTCATAAAGTCCTTTATATAGAAGGGGAAAAAGGAATATAAAGATTCAGAACAGCATGTATATTTGCACAATCTAAGCACACCTGAAGCTAAGTAAAATGCATTGCACAAATTTCGCCAAATCACTATAACATATCCTATATTCAAAGCACAATTAGCCTATTTCAATATTTCACATGCATTTAGTGTAAATTCACAGTGGCATATTATGGAGCTTTGGCTGTAAAATATGGTCAAATGAAACTCAGAAAAATGTATGAAAAAGTGTAACTGATATCACTTTTTTATATTCAAGATGATTTTTTTAAATGAAACTTTTTAACGCATAATTGCTAAATATAAATGCTAAATCTATATATATATTTTTACAACTATTTGAACTATTATGCAAACTGTACTGGATGGAGTTAAGCTGAACCTGATTAAATAGGCAATTTGCAGATGAATTGAGCTCTTAAAAGAGCTGACAAGAAGACAAACCAAACAGGACAGACATAAAACAAAAAAGTTTTTAAAAAAATTATATGATCACTAAAAATAAATAAAATAAGCAGAACAGCAAGATTAATTAAAAACTTTCAGAAACCTTAATAAC
This sequence comes from Sinocyclocheilus rhinocerous, assembly GCF_001515625.1. NCBI lineage: Eukaryota > Metazoa > Chordata > Actinopteri > Cypriniformes > Cyprinidae > Sinocyclocheilus > Sinocyclocheilus rhinocerous. Next base: position 417,314 of record NW_015633546.1, read on the forward strand.
CTAGTGCTTATGTTGAAAAAAAGGAACATATGTGGCTGAAGTCACATGATCAGAGTCTGTATGAAGGCCAAGAGAGATCACATGACCCCAGAACAGCAGTTCGGTTTTACATAGAAAATATTTTTTTTAAATTACATTATTTTTACATAGAAAATAATTTATGTTAAGTAACCTGACCCTTTCTAAAGAGCAAAACAAACATGGCCAGACTGTTTAGAGCCATACGCTTTGGATGCTCAGGAAAGCATGCTTTTTTAAACTCAGAAAAATGTATTAAAAAGTGTAACTGATATCACTTTTTTATATTCAAGATTTTTTTAAATGAAACTTTTTAACGCATAATTGCTAAATATAAATGCTAAATCTATATATATATTTTTATAACTATTTGAACTATTATGCAAACTGTACTGGATGGAGTTAAGCTGAACCTGATTAAATAGGCAATTTGCAGATGAATTGAGCTCTTAAAAGAGCTGACAAGAAGACAAACCAAACAGGACAAGAGTAAAACAAAAAAGTTTTTAAAAAAATTATATGATCACTAAAAATAAATAAAATAAGCAGAACAGCAAGATTAATTAAAAACTTTCAGAAACCTTAATAACCTAGTGCTTATGTTGAAAAAAAGGAACATATGTGGCTGAAGTCACATGATCAGAGTCTGTATGAAGGCCAAGAGAGATCACATGACCCCAGAACAGCAGTTCGGTTTTACATAGAAAATATTTTTTAAAAATTACATTATTTTTACATAGAAAATAATTTATGTTAAGTAACCTGACCCTTTCTAAAGAGCAAAACAAACATGGCCAGACTGTTTAGAGCCATACGCTTTGGATGCTCAGGAAAGCATGCTTTTTTGCCAGTATCATTAAGATAGCACATTAATCAGACATTTAATCTAATGGGAATAATTACTGAATTAGATTTTGACCTGCCATTTGCAAATGAAAATGTGCAAATACTAGGACAAAGACAGCTAGGACTGAAAATAGTATATAAAAAAAAGAAGAGAAATCAAGCATAATGTAGTTCTGACAAAAACAGATGCAGAGGTTTTTTAGTTTGCAAATGCAAATTTGAGATGCTTTAAGCATGTTCATTAAGTAACTCTGGATAAGAGTGCCTGCTAAATGGCTTGCATGTTAATGACTGAAATTTACATTTAAGCCAGCGAAAGGCAATTTACAGTGATATACATCAAAATTTCGCCCATCGTGGGGCAGCTTTATATTATTCCTAATCAGGAAGCAACGTAAAGTATAATTCACAAAGGAAACATTCACCCATAGCATCTCCGATCATGTAACCCAGTTCATTTACAAAACGCCAATCCAAAATAATGATTTGCGAGGACAAATAATTATCTTATCGCATCTGCGGAACTACAGAATCACTTTAGCTAGTTTAATTTTAAATATTAAAAATAATAGATAAGTTAAGAAGCAGCAGGAAGCTGAGAAGCATTGCAGGTTCAAGCTATTTTCCTCCGCTGCGCCTGTGCCAGATCTGATTTGCGAACAGACGAGTGTGAATATGAAACCAATTCCCACCTGCCAGTCAGCAAATGACATTGTATTGCCCACTGTGAAATGGTTCTGAAAAGTATGAATTCATTAAAATTGCATGTAAAAATGCTGCTAACATTACAGTAGATGCTCTTTACTATCCAAAGATGTATTCTCTGTTATAATTGTGTACGCTGCTGTGAATAAAAGCAATTATTTGTGCATATGTGCATTTGAATGCAGGAAGGCACATTTAATTGCAGGTGTGACAGGTATTACAAGTGCGTGCTTTGTATTAGCATGCTTATTTTGTTCTGGAGGATGTGAGTGTGCATTTGGTATGAATATTTGAATATTTGAGATGTGCATGTAAGTGTGTGTGTGTGTGTCTCTTTACAATACCACACTGTCACTGGTGCTCTTCTAAGCCTGTGATGCTGAGCCTGGCCCTGGAGGCAAGAGGATAATAGCAGCTCTGTGGGGCTGTGGAGGAGTTAGAGGATGGGATGAGTCTCCTACTGGGTCTCCTCCCTCTCTCAGGAAGACCTCCACCGGCTGATCTCTCCCTGCTCACTGCCCCATCTGGAGCCATCAAACCCATAGGGCCCAGTGAGCCGCCATCAAAAAACCAGCCTCAACACATCATTAATACACTATGTTTACGGTACTTCGTCATGTAATGCGGACTGTAAAGGAGACTCAAGCTTGAAATTAAAAAGCTTTTATCTTTAGGACGTGTTTGGACGTGTGTGTCTGATCTGAAATCACCAGAGTCATTCTTAGAGCAAAGTCAGTAATGGAGGAAAACAAATCTTTACATATAATATACATGATGCTGTACCTGGCACAAATGCTTTGTTTATATCTTTTTAATCGCATCTATATGACCTACAAAACAGATGCACACACATTTGTTTCACTATATCTCATAGACGTCCACTGTTTATATACCAGGTTAATGATATATTTCGATCACCTAACCTGAACCCCTACCCCTGAACTCCTCACAGAAACCTGTGCAAAAAAGTAGATTTAAATATAAGCATGATTTTGCTGATTTATAAGCCTCACTAGTCAATGTTCAACAGGTTTCACTAAATTAGTGAGGACGTTTCTGAAAAGTGAGGGCATTTTGGAAGTATAGTCAAACCTTTACAGTTACTTAATACAGACAGACATGCACACACACTCACATAGAATTTCACAATTCATTTTTAAGCAGCACAGTGTTAGTGGATCTGGTGTCACTATAGCAACAGATTACACTGTTTGACTCCACTTCGAAGTTCTATTGCATCATTTACAAATTTTAGACTGTCCTGTCAGTCAAAAACTTCATAAACTTTAAATAAATTACATTTTCTCCATTGCTACTTCTCTTTTCTGTAGCCTACCACTCAATATTCTTTCGTTTCCTTTCCTATATTTAATTTAAATTCCCTCATTTTTTTCCATTCTTTCTTTACTTTTATTTATATATCTAATTCTTTTTCCATTCACTCCATTTATTTTTCTTCCTTTCCCATCCTTTGTTTTTATTTTTCCTTCACTTCTTCCCTTTCTTTTATTTCTTACATTTCATTTCTATTCCCTGATTTTAGTTTCATATTTTACCTTTGCTTTCCAGCTTCTTGCCTTCATACACTGCATACAAATTTGTTTTGCCTGAGGGGAGTTGTTTTAAACAATAAATGCAATATTTCACTGTCAAGTATGTAAATTGTATGCATACATCTTCAATCAATCTTTCTGGCCCTGAAACTCTGCCTAAAGCTCCATAACTACTCTACAATACACCTGGCCTATTTGAACTTTTTTTTTTCTTTTTTACTTTTTAAAATAATAACAGAAAATCTGCAGTATTAAGCAATAATGCCCCAGGCTGTTTTATGAAAAAATTTAGTAACTCGTATACAATACTTAACTTATTTTATTTTTGAGAGAGGTCCAAATTCACCCTATGCTAGTTAGTACGACTTAATATGCAGGCTTGACATTTCGCCATAATTAAAGAGTGCTGGAGGCCAGCAATAGTCACGCTGCTGGTCGATACAACACTGGGGGGAAAAAACATCAGAGACCTTTATAAGACTTACTTTACTCTTAGAAGAAAAATAAGACTCTTTATGTCTGTCAGTACTTTTTTTCTGGCATGTAGTCATCAGCTGAATGTGCCTGTAAAAGAGCAACATTCTTTCTATGTAACTGTAATCTATTTCATTTCTGTCTCAGCTCAGACAGGATAGCAAGTCTCTGATGGCACTACAATGACACACATACATGACCTCAAATTGGCAATCTGTCGACCTAAGGAACGAGATTTTCAGCCTTTAGCAGCTAATTAAAGTCTCAACTAATACCTTTCAAAAGTAGACTAAAGAAAAAAAAAATATTACAATTAAAAATTAAATACACTGTAAGGTTGCAATGCAGTTAGTAAAGACTGTCTCGCTGCTGGAGAACGGACCGTTTTGTGAGTCTCATCTGAATTGGTTGTGGAAAGGAAAATCCTAAAACTGACGTGTGGATGTGTGAGCCCCCACAGGAACAAATGACTAGAAGACAAACACTGGCAGGTCTGGACAAGAGCAATTCCCACTCATCTTACAGTATAAAGCTAATGAAAGAAGAGAAAAATCATTTAATAAATGCCATGACTATGCACATTTAATCTCTTTAACACTTTGAGAAAGTTCTGTCATATTAAGTGTCAACTCAATGACATTTAAAGCACCAGAATACAAATGGTGTGTTTGTTCAGAGCTACAAAACTTTGAGGTCAATATTTTATGTAAATGCTACAGCCCCATAAAAGAGCATTCACATAAAATGAATTGATTTAGTTTTTGTTTTGCTTTATACTAAACAGCGTTGCTCATCTTAACAGGGGATGCACAGGCGGTTTTATGTGGTCCTGCGTTGAGGAATCTCTCCAACTCTGCAGGATTTCACTGTGAGGCCTGAGCTTTTCTTGCTCCAATCTCCCTCTGCATGAATTTTTTGACAGACTAATAAGGACTGTGGCGGGATATGAAGACCATTAATTGGTCTCTTTGAATGAAGACTTTCTGTCCTGTTGGAGCAGATGAGTTGATTGAGAAATGTAAAATGACTGGTACAATTGTTATTTAAATGTGGTGACATTCCTTTTACCTTCATTATGAAAATTGCAGTGCTTCGCAAATGACTTCCTACAAATATGCAAATATATCTAATTTCTGACAATTATTTGCCATAGTTACAAACCTCTGCAGATGGCCAGTCACTGTAGATCAAAACGCACCCAAACACATTTACTTAGCCATCTAAATTGGGACATTCCATATACCTTTGCTGTTTTTATATGAAGCTAGTTATAAACACTATAACCTAACCCTGATAAAAAACTTTCTGCACTTTTACAATTAAAGAAACTTTGTTTACTTTATTTTTATACCATTTTTACAAATGAGAACATCTCCAAAGAGGTTTTGCCAGATTTACTTCCGAGTACAAATTTGCCCCTGATATATGGTTAAGTAGGTAAAAACACGTGTAGTATTTACTATCAAAACAAGGGATGCATGTACATTAAAATGACAATTAGTAGGGATGCATCGATCTGATACTCAGTATCAAAATCGGCTCCGATACTGGCATTTTCTGCTGGATTGGGTATCGGTCAGACGAGACCAATCCAAATCCGATATTGTGCGTATACTATTCTGTGTTATTGTTAAGCCCCACGAAAGGAACAAAAACATTACAAAGCACCATAAACAGATGGACAAAGACAGACAGCACAGACTCGAACTTAAATGCAACGGATAATTAACAAACACAGGTGCACTGAATGACTAATTAAAACTAAACGAGGACAGGAAAAATACCATATAAGGAACACTAGGAACAAAGACAGGGGCAAAACACAACTAAACAGGTCCATGATCCTGACATATCGCCCCCCTCCCGGAAGGTGCGTCCTCGCACCGTAGAACAACAGAAGGGGGTGCATGGGTGGGAACTAAGGAGGGGGTTCCGGAGGAGCGGCGACCGATGCGAAGGCGTGGATTCGGGAGGCCGCGGTGGAGCCGGAACGACAGAGGACTGAGGCGGAGCCGAGGGGATGAAGGAGCCTGACGGAGCCGGAGGGACGAGTCGAAGCCAGAGGAGTGGAGTCCCGAGGCGCAGAATGGTAGACGC
>NW_015633546.1:423017-428752 GCF_001515625.1 Sinocyclocheilus rhinocerous
GACAGAGGACTGAGGAGGAGCCGAGGGGATGAAGGAGCCTGATGGAGCCGGAGGGACGAAGGGACGAGGCGAAGCCAAAGGAGTGGAGTCCCGAGGCGCAGGATGGTCGACACCAGACCAAGGCGGAGCCGGACGGACGAGGGAGCCCGGCGGAGCTAGTGGACTGCGGGCCACAGCGGAGAGGAGGGAGCTAAGAGCCAGGGTGGAGCCGACGGGTCCACGGGCCGAGGTGGAGTCCGGTGCTTAGAGGCTGGAGGCGGAGTCAAGGGAAACTCCAGCTACGGCGACGCTGGAGGATGGAAGTCCCGCGGAGCTCGCACTGCATAGATGGTGGGCTGAGGGCGAGCAGAGGAGCTGCCACTGGAGGGCGCTTTCTAGGAGCGGGCACTGGAGGGCGCTCTGGACTGGATTCGGGGGCTGGAGCCCTCTCCTCTTCGTTTTGGCACCTTCGCCGCGCCATACTCAGCTCACCCTCAGCCGCGGTGCAGGGGGCGGAGCTCCTCTCCGCGCTCACACCGTCCGTGGCTTTCTCCCTCGTGGCAGGCGTTGTTGCCGGCTCACACACCTTGACTGACGTCACGGCCTCTGGCTCCACGGCGATCCTCAGCACTGTCGCTCCATGCGGCGATGGCTCGTCGGTCGCGGCGGGCTCCGGCTCTCCATCAGCGGTGGGCTTGGGCATACGCTCCGCGCATCGGGGAGATGGTGGGCTGGGCTCTGGGTCGGGAGTGGCACTGGCGAGATACTCCTGGGAACAGGTGAGGAACGGAGATCCATTTCTCACCAGTGTCCACTCCACAAAGGCGGCAAATTCCGCTCGAGGGCCATCTTCAGACGACGGCGCTCTGCACGCGGGGTTGAGGCTGGCGTCATAGAACGTGCAGAGCACATCGTCCGGGTAGGTGGTGAGATGGGCAATAGCCAGAAACAGTCTGGTATGACCCTCGAGCGATTTTTCCCCCTGCATCCAATATATCTACAATAAAGTCATGCATATGAATTCAATAACAAATAACAAATTGGGGCAACTGGGCATGGGCCTGGATTTAAGTTTATTGTCTTAATTAACCACTACACAAGAAATAAGAAAAACACTTTTAACTGATAATGAACCTCTAAAGTCTTTAAAAATACTTTTGGTAACCTTTGGTAACACTTTAGAATAGTGAATGCTTTTTCACTATTAACTAAGAGTTTTCCCTGAACAAACTCCTAATTTGCTGATTATTAATAATTAGTAAGGTAGTTTTTAAGTTTAGGTATGGGGTGCATTAAGGGATCTAAAATATGGTCATGCAAAATAGGGCATTAATATGTACTTTATAAGTACTAATAAACAGCCAATATGCTAGTAATATGCGTGCTAATAAGCAACTAGTTAATTGTGAGAATTGGCCCTTAAAATAAAGTGTTACCAAACCTTTTAGCTATGCCCAAATATAAGAGGGTAAGGTAATTCGATAGAGGTAAGCGGACAGAGCTATAAATTAACATTTAATAACAGTAAATATCTGTATCTTGGCACAGCTTACAGGATGGATCTATTTTCATAGTATGGCACCCCTGATCCCTGAGCTGAGTGCAACTATGCTGACAGAGCAGAGGAGGAAATGCCACACTCGCTTGACATAAATTTTACATTAGTTCCCTGTGCCAAGTGTGTTACCAAGGCAACTTGGCAATTAGCGGCTAATAGGAATAGCCAATAAAAGCAGCACTGTATAAATATAATGGTGTTTATTACAGTCGTACTCCCTTTGACCACTATAAAGGGGCTATCCACACTGAAATGAATAGATGCATCAACCCTTGGGCACTCCACCCATTCTGAGGAGGGAAATGCTAATGTGGAGGGCTGGTTGAGGCAGGAGTCACATGCTTTGCATTTTTCTGTCATCTCAACAAGAGTGATGCAATGAAATGGTCTGGGCAAGATATGCGTGAGCTGGGGGTAAATACTGCCAAGATAAAATTAATCTGCCACAAGTACACTGATTAGTTGGTTTGTTGGCTGCTACCGATGCACCATCCTCTCTTTAAAGACAGTTTTTTGTGCCAGTGTGTTATGGGATAAACAGGTTGTTTTAAGGGTAGAGACTGACTATAAATAAGCTTATTACATATATAAACATCATTTATAGATAGATAGATAGATAGATAGATGAGAGAGAGAGAGAGAGAGAGAGAGAGAGAAATTATGTATGGTAAAAGACTGGTTTACATTTACATTTAATCATTTAGCAGACACTTTTATCCAAAGCGACTTACAAATGAGCAGAACAATAGAAGCAATCAGACGAACGAGAGAGCAACAGTATAAAAGTGCTGTGACAAGTCTCAGTTAGTCTAGCACAGTACACATAGCTAGGGTTTTTTTATAGAATGGAATAGAACAGAATAGAATGGAATAGGTAAGTGCTAGTATTAGTTTGTCAGGTGCTGGCGAAAAAGATGTGTCTTTAGACGTTTTTTGAAAATGGCCAAAGACTCAGCTGTTCGAATTGAGATCGGGAGGTCATTCCACCAGCCGGGCACAGTCCAGGAAAAGGTCTGTGATAGTGATTTTGTGCCTCTTTGGGATGGCACCACAAGTGTCAGTAGCACTGTTTGTGTCCAGTGCTGAAAACTGAGAGGGTGAAGGAAGTGAGGATGAACCATAGAGGATAGGCGAGAGGGAGAGAGTGAGCGTAGGTTACGTCGAAAGGTGACCTGCGGAGGAGTGTGTGCTGTGTCAGGAGTTAGTGTGAGGTTAGAAGTGATGAGGAAGTGGTCTGAGGTGTGCAGTGGAGTAACTAAAGTGTTGTCAGTGGAGCAATAGCATGTGTAGATGAGGTCCAGTTGGTTACCTGATTTGTGAGTAGCCATAGTAGACACTCGCTTGAGATCAAATGAGGCGAGCAGAGTGTTGAAGTCAGCAGCCTGGGGTTTTTCTAGGTGGATGTTGAAGTCACCGAGCAGTACCAGAGGAGTACCGTCCTCAGGAAAATTTGATAGTAACATCCAACCCCTCCAAAAAGTTACCCAGTTGACCTGGGGGGATGATAAACAACTACAAAGTGGTTTTAACAGGGTGGGTAATAGTAATTGCATGTGATTCAAATGAACTGTTGCCTGTAATAGATGGTAGAAGATCAAATTTCCATTAATTTGAGATAAGTAGACCAGTACCTCCACCCCTCCCAATCCCACTTGATTTATTTAGCAGAAAAAAGTAAATACACAACACAGTATTTCCGTAAAAATATATATACATATAAAATAATATATATATATATTTTTTATAAAATGAATTAATTAGAGGTTCTTTTGTTTATTATTATTTAATGAAATCATTAAAATTAATGGAAAACTAAATTTGGTAAAAATAAAACATTTCATAGGGCCTTAAAATTGAATTTTTGTTAAACTTTTTAAAAAATTGGTTTAATATGGTAAGTTTCAGAATTTCAATTAATTAGGCATGCTTTAAAATTTAATTTAACCATTAAAACAGAGTCTAGAAAATTTTAAATGAAAAAAAAAAACGGAATCCAGAAAAATTTAAAACAGAATTTGGAAAAAAAAATAAAACAGAATTTGGGGAAAAAAATAAAACTGATTTTATATGGCCCTATAAATCTAACATGACTTCATGTAATTTTACAGTACAGTCAATACAGTTAAATGTACAGTCTTTGGAAGTGAAAAGAACAAGTCGTCTTATAATTTACAGTGACATTACCAAAATTCCTTGTGTGACACTTCACATTTGATGCTTTTCATTTAAATAATTATGTTTCTGTTGACAAAAAATGGAGTGGGTATCAGAAAGAAATACCGGTTTGAAGCAACATGAGAATGAGTAAGTTATGACAAAACATTAATTTTTGGGTGAACTGTACTTTTAACAAAGTATTTAACAGCAGTTAAAGAGAGAACTCAGTATGAAATAGCTTTTTAAAGCAGCCGCTGTTTTCAGACTGTAAAGAGAAATCACAATCACAGAGGGTGCAGACGGTTGAGCTAAATGCATGTTTTTAGTTTATGTTAATCAAATGCACAAATTGTGCAAAATTCCGATTATGTTGACTGTGTATTTTTAAATAAAAATGATGTTGTGTCTGAGGCCATCCTAGCAACAGGCTCCCTAGGTCCCTGTGGTGACTGGCTTTTGAGAAAAAAGCTTTTATCAGAAACGCACACAGGCAGGAGTGTGAGCTCATTAATCCGCTGAGAGGAATGCTGGGTTCTGTTAGGCTTTTTCAGCTGTCAGAGGCTCTCTCTCTCCAGAGGCCATTCGGCTTTACCAGAGGGAGGACCTTTCCAATTCACGCCTGTTATTTCATCTAATGCCGAGGGACGGTGATTTGAGACCTAGGCACCTGGGTTATTCTGCAGTGGCATGATCAGTCATGGAAAAGCAGAAAAATTAAATCTTGTGTTAAAGATGGAAATAAGTCAATACAAGTTAAGCTCAAGCAACAACATTTGAAAATGGTTTTCGCTTTTCTCTCTTTTTCTGTAAGGGCAAAAAAATCTGGGTTACAGTGAGATACTTACAATGGAAGTGAATTGGGTCAATCCGCAAACTGTAAAATACTCACTGTTTCACAAGACATAAATAGTATGTGTGTAAACATGACTTTCGAGAAAAAAAATCACTTATTAACCTTTTCTGTGTATAGTTAAATTCAAATGCCAAGACAAAGTTACACCTAAAACAAGAACAGCGTAATAGCACAAATTATACACAAATATGAACAGAAGAGTTAATTCATAAAATCGAAGCATTTCTGCTTTTAAATCTTGTAAAAACATTGTAAAGGACGAGTCAAATTTTTTTTTTGTGGTAATCAACATTATGCCATAAATGTTGTTGATTGAGCTTCTCTTGTATTGGACCCCGAACATTCCTTTAAAGCTAATTAGGGTTGTGACCTTGCCCAACAAAAGCATAGATTAGATTTTTCTGAGGTGACAAGAAGTGATGAAATCACTACAGTTTAGCGGTATTCGACAATTTAGACTAATTTAAAAAGCATGTGAACGCTAGTGACATATCTGTAACTGTAGTGAGAAGTGGACTGTAAATATGCTGAGCGATATGTGCGACTGTTGCTATAACAACCAAAGTAAGCCACATTCACCAGGCTTAAAGCCCTGTGGTAGCAGCACAAAATCAGCCCCCGGAGGTTGCAACGGCTCATTCCAAACTCTGATCCGCTCCTATTTCAGTTGCCCAGTGTAATGCTGTTTAAGACTGCCTTAACACCAACCAAGCACAAGATGGATTTTCTGAATGTTTATGAACAAGAAAGTCGTAAACCACTCTTTGTAGTCAAACACAAAGGGACTAGGGCTGGGCGATATGGGCAAAAATTCATATCTTGGTATTTTTTGTCCTATTTGCGATATACGGTATACATCTCGCTATTTTCGTTTTTGGATTTGGATTTTTAAAAAATCTGTATTTAATATATATATATATATATATATTTCACTTACCGCCCAATGTTGTCCAACAAAACAATACATATTAAAGGCACAATATGTAAGTTTTTTTTATTAAAATATCCAAAAACCACTAGAACAGTGTTATATATTTTGCTGACTTGTGTACTTACATACACCCATATGTTTCGAAGAATGTTTAAATTCAGAGAAATACGCAATTTTAACTAGTGACACGGACCGTGTCCATAGTGTCATTGTGTCGCCTGCCAATGACGTCATAACCCCTCAATTTCCGGTTTTGT
>NW_015633546.1:428797-434181 GCF_001515625.1 Sinocyclocheilus rhinocerous
CCTGCCAATGATGTCATAACCCCTCGATTTCCGGTTTTGTTTTGTAGAAAACATGGAAACACCAAAGACGCTTTAATATGTTGTGCGTTTTAATAGATCGGTGACGACCGCACAGAGTAGCATTATAACAGAACTTTCAAATGTATCTAGTATGATAAAACAGCGCTGCTTTTTTTTCCCACATACGCACGACCGGAAGGAGCGGAAGCGGTCGACTGTGGCATAATAAAAGCTCCGCTGCTTTCGAGGCGTGTGTCACGCTCGTTCAGGGGCCTCTTTTCGCTTCGACGGCTTTCAGCCTCACCCTGCTTCATTCTACTACGTTAATAAATCATTAGCTGACAGAAAATGGCTTTCTAACATTTACAGATGGAGAATATACCTGTGAAATGTAAGTTATGCATTCAGGAAGACAGCACATCTCAAACACATTAAACAGCGCGAGTAGCCTAGTGTTTCTGTCAGCGGCACACTCAGCCTTTCTGTCAGAGCATACGACGGGTCGAGCCGCTTAAACTAATATGCTAAACGAAACTATAAACTATGTCTTACCAGATTTTAAAGGCCTTTTTCAGGTGCGCTCGTATCAAACTACTGTATATCGATATAAACGGTATTGCCTCATATCGAATCGCTTATAAAGAAAATATCGATATATCGTACAAACTCGATATACCGCCCATGCCCTAAAAGGGACAAGTATCTGGTGACTCCAGGGTAGAATAACTTCAGACTGTGAATGAACAGGTGTGTAATATGACAAAGTGCACACTTTACACTTAATTTTTAAACCTGAAGTCCACGTGTACTTCATTGGGATTTAAACAGCATGTAAACACTAAAGTACAGAATATTGATTTGGAATTTCTATAGTTTAACATACACTTTTAAAAATGCTGGGTTAAATACAACCCAGTGCTGGTTAAAATAGGGACAAACCCAGCAATTGGGTTGTTTTGACCCAGCGGTTGGGTTACTACCCAGAAGGTTGGGTTAAACATTTAACCCAACTGCTGGGTCAAAACAGCCCAATTGCTGGGTTTTCCCTATTATACCCAGCACTGGGTTGTATTTAACCCAGAATTTTTTAGAGTGTACTATAGCACTATCCCTCTTAACACCTCCCACTGATAAACCCATATAAAGAAACAAAGATATATAAATGACTCTGTTTCCAAGCTACAGTTGCCAAGGTTCTCATCAGCCTCCTTTGGTTCAAAACCACGTTACAGAACAATTAGCCGGTTTGAGCAGTAGTGTTGGCACGCACATGCTCCTCACTGTTTGCACTGCCACTTAGTGCCTAATGTCCGGCCTGCCGAGCATGAATGCAAACTTCCTCTGAGTTGGGATATAAAACTGTAAAACTCCTCAAGGTGACTGTTGGAGTACATGTACATTAACAAAGACACTTAACTACACAAGTTCAATTTCACTCATCACAATTTATAATGCAACACAAGTGCATGGTACATTCTCAGAACTTCTCAATATTTCTCACCTTAATGTCTCCCTAACACCATTTGGTGACACATTTGTTATCTTTTTTTTTATCCTGGTTCTCCAGCAGGTGCCTTGTGACAAAAATTTCTCTATTAAACTCATCTAAACATTTCAGAAGAAATGTACACTAGATGACAAATGTATGTATAGTTTACAAACATGCACATTGTTCAAATCAACAGTGAACCAGTGGATATATGGGCAGTCTAGATGTGTCAAAGTTGATAAAGATGCGATTCAAAAGATCTATATGATAAACAAAGCGGAGACGTTTCTATAGCAACATGACCACAAATAATTTCACACCCACCTACATAAAGACAATACTGTTAATACGAATGTAGTATTTAACAACAGAGCTTAGGCATGAAACGGCAAGTAAACACTTACTGCATGGATTTAAATACACCGTGGATGAGAGTGATCTTGCCAAACGATTGTTTTTAATTCAGATGGCATTGATATACACTAATATCACTTTGTCCTTAAATTAGAGCTTTTTTCAGACATGCATCAAGACTTCAGATATTCCTCATTATGTTAAGTAAATTTCCCACGTAGTGTATTTCCATTATTTTTTATCCATGTATAAACTGCATACTTTTTTTAACATTCAGAACAGTACTGAATGGAAAGTTGTGTGTGACAGTGGCCTTAGAGTAATTTTTGACTCCGATTAACGGTGGAGAAAATATTTTCAGTTTGCATAAAATACTGTGTATAGGCTACTTAAAAATGCTACTCTGCTACATTTCAGTAGCCTAATCGCAACTGCACTTTAGACTAAGTAGCTAATTAATGACTTCCATCTCTATGATTGCAGATTTCTGTTTATGTCAATGCATACATGTCTTGGTGTGTAATGCAGGGCTCAACAAAAAGGATTTTTTTTTGACCAGTCATGCCAGTAGTTCAGATTTTTACCAGAATGCAACAACTGACTGTTTGGTAGTATTTTTCACACTTTGTACTGAAAAATTATGTTACACTATGCAAAATATTACTAGTTTTATATACATACGTACTGATGCTTTCAAGACTATCACCTGTCATTCATGCGATTTCTCATTTGGCCAATTATATAACATTATCTTGGTGACAAATCGGCTGGATCTACAACGATGACAGAAAACCAAACATTTTTGATGCACAACATCAGTGAATGTAAAACTTTGTGACAGTGCAGCAGTAGCTTAAAAAGACAAATGACAGTTTTGTCAACTAGCCCAAAACTCCCTTACATGGACTTCATTACACTGCCATCCTCATTGTTAGGACATGCAGTGTGTTTGATCAGCCGACCTCAACTATGTGGTATCATAAGTAACTTTGGACTGTAAGTTCAAAAACACTAAACACACATTTACTTAGATATCTAAATGGGGATACACCATAGACTTCTATTTAATTTCAATAACCTAACAGAAAACTTTCTGCATTTTTCTGCAAAAAAATAATAAAATAAAATCCAAAAAATACAGTATCTATCCCTCTAGCTAAGTCATTCAAACTGTGCAACTGAATTTGCATAAAAGTGCCAAAAGAATCTGTCTTCGGTGTGTGACAGATGGTTTAGAGCATGCTTCAGGGCACGCTCGTGTGCTTAGCAACAACTGACCCACTGAGTTTACCCTCATTCTGTACTAATCGACTGCTATAGACTTTAAATCAGCCAAAATGAGATGAAACTTCAGGGGATTGGAGTTTCCTTGCTGGAATTGCAACATGCCTGAAATTTTTGACTACTGAGATGTGAACCAAAATGCGATTTCCCCCCCACTTAGCACACACGAGTATTCTATAGCCTGGCGCAACAAAGCACTTTATATCACACAACAACAATAATGTTTTCCATATGGCACATGGTCTTCGCAGAACACCTGATTGTGGTACATATAGGCAATAAAAGCTTCTCACTCTTTCTCAGCCCATCTTGTCTCACTCCTTGCTTCTGTTCTGTGCATACGAAAGCATCATTCATCATCATAAAAACCCTTTAGTGGTCACAACGTGCTGAAACTTTCCACTAACATCCTCAGAGGCAGAAGGGGACCTTTAGATTCCCACCTGCTTAAGCCAGACTCTTTCCTGCACCCCCTCTCTATCTCTGTGTGATCCCATGCCCTCGTTCTCTGCTCTTCCTCCCTTCCATCAGCGGTCCCTCCCCTGCACCCACCCCCCTTGCTCCAAATTCAACAAACTGGGAAGAACGGAGCACACACAGATGCTGTTCTGCTTCTTACCGCTACTTGCTGTGAGGCCAGTCCTGACCTCTTGGTAGACCCTTGTCTGGAGCTCAGTCTCTTCCACGACTCGGAGAAGCGCCCTCTGGTGGAGGGGCGCCCGGGCCCCTGTGCCTCCTCCCTTGTGGAGCTGACTTTGAAGCCTTCTCTCCTCCCCTCCCACATTCTTTTAGTCATAACTTTGAAGGTTTCCTTAACAAATGTAGAACGAAAGCCACGGAAACAAGGAACCCTACACTGTGATGTTTCGTTTTCTTCTAAAACTCTTCCCGAGTGTCAGGGCATCTCTTTCCTGCTCTTTTCTTGAACAGAGAAGCGAAAGAAATGGAGGGAGTTTGGCTTCAACACCCTGTTGCATGTGGTCCTGCTGCTTCAGTTAATGTAGGAGGCTTCACCCGTAGAAAGAATAAAACAGAAGGAGAGAGACAGAAAAAAACTGTAGTCGGCGCACCCCGCCTGCAAGGTTCCTCTCCTGGTCTCAAGTCTCCTGATGTCTTCAAACTGAGCGGGCAAAGGCAAAGCGAGTCACTCTGGAACTGAGCTCTCATCCTCACGCTCTCTCCCCACCCTCATTCACACACTCTCCCTCCCTCCCTTCCTCCTTCCCTCCCTCCCTCTCCACTTGTTATATCTCCCTCTCTCATCTGCTTCACTAGCAGAGTTTACAGCTCACGTGTCGCCCGCTCTCGCCGTTCAGCGTTTGTGGAGATTAGAAGCTGAGGGTTTCTACAGGTTCCCCCTCTCTTTCTCCCCTGTGGTCCCACACTGGTTTTAATCGACACAAGAATGCAAGCTTCACGTCAGTCCCACACGCTCTCCAGTACAAAACACTTACCACTTTGGGATTTTAAAACCTAAGAACTTTTATGAAGAACATTACAGGCGATTCACCAAGATCTGCACATCTGCCCTTTCTGCACTGTCATGTGTTTCACGACTGGCAGAAAACAGACCTACTTTACATAGAAAATTAGGAACTTCCTCCTGCTGAGCAGATAAAAATACAGACCAAAGCAATGAATGTGGAAGCTGAAACATTTTGAATCAGATCTAGGCCTACAAATGCAACCACACAAAATCATTAAAGGGATAGTTCACCTAAAAATGAATATTTGGTGTTTATCTGCTTACCCCGAGGGCATCCAAGATGTAGGTGACTTTGTTTCTTCAGTAGAACACAAACGAAGATTTTTAACACAAACCGTTGCAGTCTGTCAGTCATATAATGGAGGTGAATGGGAATCACGACTTTGAGAGTAAAAAAAAGCATACACAAACAAAACCAAATTAAACCCTGCGGCTCGTGACGATACACTTATCTGTAAAGACACGAAACGATCGATCTGTGCAAGAAACTGAACAGTATTTATATAGTTTTTTACCCCCGATTCACGCAATGTCCGAACTGTTCGAACTGTCCTGAGCGGCGGCAAGTCCTCCTGAGTGTGCTCTCAACAGCCGGTGTGTGACACCTCTTCTTCTTGCTTTACGGTAGATCGCAGACTTATAAGTGCATTACCGCCACCTATCGCTCAAGTGGACCATTGACACTCCTAATTGAGATTGCAGATAGTGTCAATGGTCCCCATATCATTAGGATAGATACAGAGATAGGTGGCGGTAATGCACTTATAAGTC